>NW_027043311.1:0-185991 GCF_036013475.1 Columba livia
TAGAAGAAAGAAAGTAGGAAGAAAAGAAGAAAGAAAAGAAAGAAGAAAGAAATACAAGAAGAAAGAAGAAAGATGAAAGAAAGAAAGAAAGAAAGAAAGAAAGAAGAAGAAAGAAAGAAGAAGAAAGAAAGAAGAAAGAAAGAAGAAAGAAAGAAGAAGAAAGAAGAAAGAAAGAAGAAAGAAAGAAGGAAGAAGAAAGAGAAAGAAAGAAAGAAAGAAAGAAGAAAGAAGAAAGAAAGGAAGAAAGAAGAGAAAGAAGAAAGAAAGAAGAAAGAAAGAAGAGAGAAAGAAAGAAGAGAGAAAGAAAGAAGAAGAAAGAAAAGAAGAAAGAAAGAAGAAGAAGAAGAAGAAGAAAGAAAGAGAAGAAGAAAGAAAGAAGAAAGAAAGGAAGAAACGAAGAAGAGAGGAAAGAAAGAACGAAGAAGAAAGAAAAGAAAGAAAGAAGAGAAAGAAAGAAGAAAGAGAAGAAGAAGAAAAGAAAGAAAGAAAGAAAGAAGAAGAAGAAAGAAAGAAGAAGAAAGAAGAAGAAAGAAAGAAAGACGAAGAAAGAAAGACGAGAAAGAAAGACGGAGAAGAAGACGGAGAAAGAACGAGAAAAGAAAGAAGAAGAAAGAAAGAAGAAAGAAAGAAGAAAGAAAGAAAGAAGAAAGAAGAAGAAAGAGAAAGAAGAAGAAAGAAAGAAGAAAGAAGAAAGAAGAAGAAAGAAGAAGAGAAAGAAGAAAGATAGAAGAAAGAAGATAGAAGAAAGAAAGAAGAAAGAAAAAAGAAGAAAGAAAGAAGAAAGAAAGAAGAAAGAAAGAAAGAAAGACGAAAGAAGAAAGACAAAAGAAAGAAATACGAAAGAATAAGACGAGAGAAAGAAAGACGAGAAAGAAGACGAGGAAAGAAGAAGAGAAAGAAAAGAAGAAAGAAAGAAAGAAAGAAAGAAGAAAGAAAGAAGAAAGAAGAAGAAAGAGAGAAAGAAAGAAGAAAGAAAAAAGAAGAGGAGAAAGAAAGAAGAAAGAAAGAAAGAAAGAAAGAAGAAAGAAAGAAGGAAGAAAGAAAGAAGGAAGAAAGAAGAAAGAAGAAAGAAGAAGGAAAGAAAGAAGAAAGAAAGAAAGAAGAAATAAAGACAGACGAGAGAAAGAAAGACAGAGAAAGAAAGACGAGAGAAAGAAAGACAAGAGAAAGAAAGAAGAAAGAAAGAAAGAAGAAAGAAGAAAGAAAGAAAGAAGAAAAAAGAAAGAAGAAAGAAGAAAGAAAAGAAAGAAAGAAAGAAGAAGAAGAAGAAAGAAAGAAGAAGAGAAAGAAGGAAGAAAGAAGAAGAAGAAGAAAGAAGAAGAGAAAGAAAAGAAAGAAAGAAGAAAGAAGAAAGAAAGAGGAAAGAAAGAAAGAAGAAAGAAAGAAGAGAAAGAAAGAAAGAGAAAGCAAGAAAGAAAGAGGAAAAAGAAAGAAAAAAGAAAGAAGAGAAAGAAAGAAGAGAGAAAAGAAAGAAAGAAGAAGAAGAAAGAAAGAAAGAAAGAAAGAAGGAAGAAAGAAGAGAAAGAAGAAGAAAGAAAGAAAGAAGAAAGAAAGAAGAAGAAAGAAAGAAAGAAGAAGAAAGAAAGAAAGAAGAAGAAAGAATGAAGAAAGAAGAAGAAAGAAAGAAAGAAAGAGAAGAAAAGAAGAGAAGAAAAAGAAAGAAGAAAGAGAAAGAAAGAAGAAAGAAGAAAGAAAGAAAGAAGGAAGAAAGAAAGAAGAAAGAAAGAAAGAGAAAGAAAGAAAGAGAAGAAAGAAAGACGAAAGAAAGAAAGAAGAACAGAAAGAAAAGACGAAAGAAAAAGAAGACAAGAAGAAAAGAAAAGAACGAAGAAAGAAAACGAGAGAAAGAAAAGACGAAGAGAAAGAAAGAAGAAAGAAAGAAAGAAGAAGAAAGAAAAAGAAAGAAGAAAAAGGAGGAAAGACGAGAGAAAGAAAGACGAGAAGAAAGGAAAAAAGAAAGAGAGAAAGAAGAAGAAAAGAAGAAAGAAAGAAGAAAGAAGAAAGAAAGAAGAAAGAAAGAAAGAAGAAGAGAAAAAGAAAGAAAGAAGAAAAAGAGAAAGAAAGAAAGAAAGGAAAAAGAAAGAAGAAGAGAGAAAGAAAGAAGAAAGAAAGAAGGAAGAAAGAAGAAAGAAGAAAGAAGAAAGAAAGAGAAACAAAGAAAGAAGTAAGAAAGAGGACGTCAGAAAGAAGGACGAGAGAAAGAAAGACGAGAGAAGAAAGACGAGAGAAAGAAAGACGAGAGAAAGACGAAAGAAAGAAAGACGAAAGAAAGAAAGAAAGGCGAGAGAAAGAAAGGCGAGAGAAAGAAAACGAGAGAAAGAAAGAGGAAAAGAAAGAAAGAAGTAAGAAAGAAGAAAGAAAGAAAAGAAGAATGAAGAAAGGAAGAAGAAAGAAAGAAGAAAAAAGAAAGAAGAAAGAAAGAAGAAAGAAAGAAAGAAGAAAGAAAGAAAGAAAGAAAGAATGAAGAAAGAGAGAAGAAAGAAAGAAGAAAGAAAGAAAGAAGAAAGAAAAGAAAGAAAGAAGAAAGAAAGATAGAAGAAAGAATGAAGAAAGAAAAAAGAAGAAAGAAAGAAGAAAGAAAGAAGAAAGAAGAAAGAAAGACGAAAGAAAGAAAGACAAAAGAAAGAAATACGAAAGAAATAAAGACGAGAGAAAGAAAGACGAGAAAGAAAGACGAGAGAAAGAAAGACGAGAGAAAGAAAGACGAAAGAAAGAAAGAAGAAAGAATAGAAGAAAGAAAGAAAGAGAGAAAAGAAGAAAGAAGAAAGATAAAAAGAAGAGAGAAAGAAAGAAGAAAGAAAGAAAGAAAGAAAGAAGAAAGAAAGAAAGAAGAAAGAAAGAAGGAAGAAAGAAGAAAGAAAGAAAGAAGAAAGAAAGAAAGAAGAAAGAAAGAAAGAAGAAATAAAGACAGACGAGAGAAAGAAAGACGAGAGAAAGAAAGACGAGAGAAAGAAAGACGAGAGAAAGAAAGAAGAAAGAAAGAAAGAAGTAAGATAGAAGAAAGAAAGAAAGAAGAAAAAAGAAAGGAAGAAAGAAAGAAAGAAGATAGAAGAAAGAAGATAGAAGAAAGAAAGAAGAAAGAAGAAAGAAGAAAGAAGAAAGAAGAAAGAAGAAAGAAAGAAAGAAGAAAGAAAGAAAGAAAAAAGAAGAAAGAAGAAGAAAGAAAGAAGAAAAAAGTAGAAGAAAGAAGAAAGAAAGAAGAAGAAAGAAAGAAGAAAGAAAGAAAGAAGAAAGAAAGTAGGAGAAAGAAGAAAGAAAGAAAGAAGAAAGAAAGAAAGAGAAAAGAAAGAAAGAAGAAAGACAGAAAGAAGAAAGAAAGAAGGAAGAAAGAAGAAAGAAAGAAAGAGGAAAGAAAGAAAGAGAAAGAAAGAAGAAAGAAAAATAAAGAAAGAAAGAAGAAAGAAAGTAAGAAGAAAGAAAGAAGGAAGAAAGGAGAAAGAAAGAAGAAGAAAGAAATAAAGAAGAAAGAAAGAAAGAAGAAACAAAGAAAGAAAGAAGAAAGAAAGAAAGAAAGAAAGAATGAAGAAAGAAAGAAGAAAGAAAGAAAGAAGAAAGAAAGAAGGAAGAAAGGAAGAAGGAAGAAAGAAAGAAGAAAGAAAAAAAGAAGAAGAAAGAAGAAAGAAAGAAAGAAAAAAGAAAGAAAGAAAGAAAGAAAGAAAGACGAAAGAAAGAAAGACAAAAGAAAGAAATTCGAAAGAAATAAAGACGAGAGAAAGAAAGACGAGAAAGAAAGATGAGAGAAAGAAAGACGAGAGAAAGAAAGAAGAAAGAAAGAAGAAGAAAGAAGAAGAAAGAAAGAAGAAAGAAAAAGACGAGAGAAAGAGGAGAGAAAGAATGACGAGAGAAAGAAAGAAGAAAGAAAGAAAGAAGAAAGAAAGAAGAAAGAAAGAAGAAAGAAAAAGGCGAGAGAAAGACGAGAGAAAGAAAGAAAGAAAGAAGAAAGAAAGAAAGAAGAGAGAAAGAAAGAAGAAAGGAAGAAGGAAGAAAGGAGAAAGAAAGAAAGAAGAAAGAGAGAAGAAACAAAGAAAGAAGTAAGAAAGAGGGACGACAGAAGAAAGACGAGAGAAAGAAAGACGAGAGAAAGAAAGACGAGAGAAAGAAAGACGAAGAAAGACGAAAGAAAGAAAGACGAAAGAAAGAAAGAAAGGCGAGAGAAAGAAAGGCGAGAGAAAGAATATGAGAGAAGAGAGAAGAAAGAAAGAAAGAAGAAAGAAAGAAGAAAGAAAGAAGGAAGAATGAAGAAAGAAAGAAGAAAGAAAGAAGAAAGAAGAAAGAAAGAAGAAAGAAAGAAAGAAGAAAGAAGAAAAGAAGAAAGAAGAAAGAAAGAAAGAAGAAAGAAAGAAGAAAGAAAGAAAGAGAGAGAAAGAAAGAAAGAAGAAAGAAAGAAAGAAGAAAGAAAGAAAGAAGAAAGAAAGAAGAAAGAAAGAAGAAAGAAAGAAGAAAGAAAGAAAGAAGAAAGAAAGAAAGACGAAAGAAGAAAGAAAGAAAGAATAAAGAAAAAGAAAGAAAGAAGAAATAAAGAAAGAAGAAAGAAAGAAAGAAGAAAGAAGAAAGAAAGAAGAAAGAAAGAAAAGAAGAAAGAAAGAAGAAAGAAGAAAGAAAGAAAGAAGAAAGAAAGAAGAATGAAGAAAGAAGAAAGAAGGAAGAAAGATGAAGAAAGAAAGAAAAAGAAAGAAAGAAAGAAGTAAGAAAGAAAGAAGAAAGAAAGAAGAAAGAAAGAAGAAAGAAATAAGAAAGAAAGAAAGGAGAAAGAAAGAAAGAAAAAAGAAAGAAAGAAAGAAGAAAGAAAGTAAGAAGAAAGAAAGTAGGAGAAAGAAGAAAAATGAAAGAAGAAAGAAATAAAGAAGAAAGAAAGAAGAAAGAAAGAAGAAAGAAAGAAAGAAAGAAGAAAGAAGAAAGAAGAAAGAAGAAAGAAGAAAGAAGAAGAAAGAAAGAAGAAAGAAAGAAGAAAGAAAGAAGAAAGAAAGGAAGAAGAAAGAAGAAAGAAGAAAGAAAGAAAGAAGAAAGAAAGAAAGACAAAAGAAAGAAATTCGAAAGAAATAGAGACGAGAGAAAGAAAGACGAGAAAGAAAGACGAGAGAAAGAAAGACGAGAGAAGAAAGAAGAAAGAGAGAAAGAAGAAAGAAAGAAGAAAGAAAGAAAGAAAGAAGAAAGAAAGAAGTAAGAAAGAAAGAAGAAAGAAGAAAGAAAGAAAGAAGAGAGAAAGAAAGAAAGAAAGAAGAAAGAAAGAAAGAAGAGAGAAAGAAAGAAGAAAGAAAGAAGGAAGAAAGAAGAAAGAAAGAAAGAAGAAAGAAAGAAGAAACAAAGAAGAAGTAAGAAAGAGGGACGACAGAAAGAAAGACGAGAGAAAGAAAGACGAGAGAAAGAAAGACGAGAGAAAGAAATACGAGAGAAAGAAAGAAGAAAGAAAGAAAGAAGAAAGAAAGAAGAAAGAAAGAAAGAAGAATGAAGAAAGAAAGAAGAAAGAATGAAGAAAGAAATAAGAAAGAAAGAAAGAAGAAAGAAAGAAAGAAAGAAGAAAGAAAGAAAGATAGAAGAAAGAAAGATAGAAGAAAGAATGAAGAAAGAAAAAAGAAGAAAGAAAGAAGAAAGAAAGAAGAAAGAAGAAAGAAAGACGAAAGAAAGAAAGACAAAAGAAAGAAATACGAAAGAAATAAAGACGAGAGAAAGAAAGACGAGAAAGAAAGACGAGAGAAAGAAAGACGAAAGAAAGAAAGAAGAAAGAATAGAAGAAAGAAAGAAAGAAAGAAAGAAGAAAGAAAGAAGAAAGAGAGAAAGAAGAAAGAAGAAAGATAAAAAGAAGAGAGAAAGAAAGAAGAAAGAAAGAAAGAAAGAAAGAAGAAAGAAAGAAGGAAGAAAGAAAGAAGGAAGAAAGAAGAAAGAAAGAAAGAAGAAAGAAAGAAAGAAGAAAGAAAGAAAGAAGAAATAAAGACAGACGAGAGAAAGAAAGACGAGAGAAAGAAAGACGAGAGAAAGAAAGACAAGAGAAAGAAAGAAGAAAGAAAGAAAGAAGAAAGATAGAAGAAAGAAAGAAAGAAGAAAAAAAGAAAGAAGAAAGAAAGAAGAAAGAAAGAAAGAAGATAGAAGAAAGAAAGAAGAAAGAAAGAAGAAAGAAGAAAGAAGAAAGAAAGAAAGAAGAAAGAAAGAAAGAAGAAAGAAGAAAGAAGAAAGAAAGAAAGAAGAAAAAAGAAGAAAGAAAGAAGAAAGAAAGAAGAAAGAAAGAAAGAAGAAAGAAAGAAACAAGAAAGAAAGTAGGAAGAAAGACAGAAAGAAGAAAGAAAGAAGGAAGAAAGAAGAAAGAAAGAGGAAAGAAAGAAAGAAGAAAGAAAGAAAGAAGAAAGAAAGAAAGAAGAAAGAAGAAAGAAAGAGGAAAGAAAGAAAGAAAAAAGAAAGAAAGAAGAAAGAAAGAAGAAAGAAAAATAAAGAAAGAAAGAAGAAAGAAAGTAAGAAGAAAGAAAGAAGGAAGAAAGTAGAAAGAAAGAAGAAGAAAGAAATAAAGAAGAAAGAAAGAAAGAAGAAAGAAAGAAAGAAGAAAGAAAGAAAGAAAGAAAGAAAGAAAGAATGAAGAAAGAAAGAAGAAAGAAAGAAAGAAGAAAGAAAGAAGGAAGAAAGGAAGAAGGAAGAAAGAAAGAAGAAAGAAAAAAGAAGAAAGAAAGAAGAAAGAAAGAAGAAAGAAAGAAAGACGAAAGAAAGAAAGACAAAAGAAAGATATTCGAAAGAAATAAAGAGGAGAGAAAGAAAGACGAGAAAGAAAGACGAGAGAAAGAAAGACGAGAGAAAGAAAAGAAAGAAAGAAAGAAGAAAGAAAGAAGAAAGAAAGAAGAAAGAAAAAGACGAGAGAAAGACGAGAGAAAGAAAGACGAGAGAAAGAAAGAAGAAAGAAAGAAAGAAGAAAGAAAGAAGAAAGAAAGAAGAAAGAAAAAGACGAGAGAAAGACGAGAGAAAGAAAGACGAGAGAAAGAAATACGTAAGAGAGAAAGAAGAAAGAATAGAAGAAAGAAAGAAAGAAAGAAGAAAGAAAGAAGAAAGAAAGAAAGAAGAGAGAAGAAAGAAAGAAGGAAAAGAGAAAGAAAGAAAGAAGGAAGAAAGAAAGAAAGAAGAGAGAAAGAAAGAAGAAAGAAAGAAGGAAGAAAGAAGAAAGAAAGAAAGAAGAAAGAAAGAAGAAACAAAGAAAGAAGTAAGAAAGAGGGACGTCAGAAAGAAGGACGAGAGAAAGAAAGACGAGAGAAAGAAAGACGAGAGAAAGAAAGACGAGAGAAAGACGAAAGAAAGAAAGACGAAAGAAAGAAAGAAAGGCGAGAGAAAGAAAGGCGAGAGAAAGAAATACGAGAGAAAGAAAGAGGAAAGAAAGAAAGAAGTAAGAAAGAAGAAAGAAAGAAAGAAGAATGAAGAAAGGAAGAAGAAAGAAAGAAGAAAAAAGAAAGAAGAAAGAAAGAAGAAAGAAAGAAAGAAGAAAGAAAGAAAGAAAGAAAGAATGAAGAAAGAGAGAAGAAAGAAAGAAGAAAGAAAGAAAGAAGAAAGAAAGAAAGAAAGAAGAAAGAAAGATAGAAGAAAGAATGAAGAAAGAAAAAAGAAGAAAGAAAGAAGAAAGAAAGAAGAAAGAAGAAAGAAAGACGAAAGAAAGAAAGACAAAAGAAAGAAATACGAAAGAAATAAAGACGAGAGAAAGAAAGACGAGAAAGAAAGACGAGAGAAAGAAAGACGAGAGAAAGAAAGACGAAAGAAAGAAAGAAGAAAGAATAGAAGAAAGAAAGAAAGAGAGAAAGAAGAAAGAAGAAAGATAAAAAGAAGAGAGAAAGAAAGAAGAAAGAAAGAAAGAAAGAAAGAAGAAAGAAAGAAAGAAGAAAGAAAGAAGGAAGAAAGAAGAAAGAAAGAAAGAAGAAAGAAAGAAAGAAGAAAGAAAGAAAGAAGAAATAAAGACAGACGAGAGAAAGAAAGACGAGAGAAAGAAAGACGAGAGAAAGAAAGAAGAAAGAAAGAAAGAAGTAAGATAGAAGAAAGAAAGAAAGAAGAAAAAAAGAAAGAAGAAAGAAAGAAAGAAGATAGAAGAAAGAAGATAGAAGAAAGAAAGAAGAAAGAAGAAAGAAGAAAGAAGAAAGAAGAAAGAAGAAAGAAAGAAAGAAGAAAGAAAGAAAGAAAAAAGAAGAAAGAAGAAAGAAAGAAAGAAGAAAAAAGTAGAAAGAAAGAAGAAAGAAAGAAGAAAGAAAGAAAGAAGAAAGAAAGAAAGAAGAAAGAAAGTAGGAAGAAAGAAGAAAGAAAGAAAGAAGAAAGAAAGAAAGAAGAAAGAAAGAAAGAAGAAAGACAGAAAGAAGAAAGAAAGAAGGAAGAAAGAAGAAAGAAAGAAAGAGGAAAGAAAGAAAGAAGAAAGAAAGAAGAAAGAAAAATAAAGAAAGAAAGAAGAAAGAAAGTAAGAAGAAAGAAAGAAGGAAGAAAGGAGAAAGAAAGAAGAAGAAAGAAATAAAGAAGAAAGAAAGAAAGAAGAAACAAAGAAAGAAAGAAGAAAGAAAGAAAGAAAGAAAGAATGAAGAAAGAAAGAAGAAAGAAAGAAAGAAGAAAGAAAGAAGGAAGAAAGGAAGAAGGAAGAAAGAAAGAAGAAAGAAAAAAGAAGAAAGAAAGAAGAAAGAAAGAAAGAAAAAAGAAAGAAAGAAAGAAAGAAAGAAAGACGAAAGAAAGAAAGACAAAAGAAAGAAATTCGAAAGAAATAAAGACGAGAGAAAGAAAGACGAGAAAGAAAGATGAGAGAAAGAAAGACGAGAGAAAGAAAGAAGAAAGAAAGAAAGAAGAAAGAAAGAAGAAAGAAAGAAGAAAGAAAAAGACGAGAGAAAGAGGAGAGAAAGAATGACGAGAGAAAGAAAGAAGAAAGAAAGAAAGAAGAAAGAAAGAAGAAAGAAAGAAGAAAGAAAAAGGCGAGAGAAAGACGAGAGAAAGAAAGAAAGAAAGAAGAAAGAAAGAAAGAAGAGAGAAAGAAAGAAGAAAGGAAGAAGGAAGAAAGGAGAAAGAAAGAAAGAAGAAAGAGAGAAGAAACAAAGAAAGAAGTAAGAAAGAGGGACGACAGAAAGAAAGACGAGAGAAAGAAAGACGAGAGAAAGAAAGACGAGAGAAAGAAAGACGAGAGAAAGACGAAAGAAAGAAAGACGAAAGAAAGAAAGAAAGGCGAGAGAAAGAAAGGCGAGAGAAAGAAATATGAGAGAAAGAGAGAAGAAAGAAAGAAAGAAGAAAGAAAGAAGAAAGAAAGAAGGAAGAATGAAGAAAGAAAGAAGAAAGAAAGAAGAAAGAAGAAAGAAAGAAGAAAGAAAGAAAGAAGAAAGAAGAAAGAAGAAAGAAGAAAGAAAGAAAGAAGAAAGAAAGAAGAAAGAAAGAAAGAGAGAGAAAGAAAGAAAGAAGAAAGAAAGAAAGAAGAAAGAAAGAAAGAAGAAAGAAAGAAGAAAGAAAGAAGAAAGAAAGAAGAAAGAAAGAAAGAAGAAAGAAAGAAAGACGAAAGAAGAAAGAAAGAAAGAATAAAGAAAAAGAAAGAAAGAAGAAATAAAGAAAGAAGAAAGAAAGAAAGAAGAAAGAAGAAAGAAAGAAGAAAGAAAGAAAGAAGAAAGAAAGAAGAAAGAAGAAAGAAAGAAAGAAGAAAGAAAGAAGAATGAAGAAAGAAAGAAAGAAGGAAGAAAGAATGAAGAAAGAAAGAAAAAGAAAGAAAGAAAGAAGTAAGAAAGAAAGAAGAAAGAAAGAAGAAAGAAAGAAGAAAGAAAGAAGAAAGAAAGGAGAAAGAAAGAAAGAAAAAAGAAAGAAAGAAGAAAGAAAGTAAGAAGAAAGAAAGTAGGAAGAAAGAAGAAAAATGAAAGAAGAAAGAAATAAAGAAGAAAGAAAGAAGAAAGAAGAAAGAAAGAAAGAAAGAAAGAAAGAAAGAAAGAATGAATAAAGAAAGAAGAAAGAAAGAAGAAAGAAAGAAAGAAAGAAGAAGTAAAGAAGAAAGAAAGAAGAAAGAAAAAAGAAGATAGAAAGAAGAGAGAAAGAAAGAAGAAAGAAAGAAGGAAGAAAGAAAGAAAGACGAAAGAAAGAAAGACAAAAGAAAGAAAGACGAAAGAAATAAGAACGAGAGAAAGAAAGATGAGAAAGAACGACGAGAGAAAGATATACGAGAGAAAGAAAGAAGAAAGAAAGTAGGAAGAAAGAAAGAATAAAGAAAGAAGAAAGAAAGAAAGACGAGAGAAAGGAAGACGAGAGAAAGAAAGACGAGAGAAAGAAAGACGAAAGAAAGAAAGAAGAAATGAAGAAAGAGAGAAAGAAAGACAGAAAGAAAGAAAGAAGAAAGAAAGAAGAAAGAAAGAAGAAAGAAAGAAAGAAAGAAAGAAAGAAAGAAAGAAAGAAAGAAAGAAAGAAAGAATGAAGAAAGAAAGAAGAAAGAAAGAAGAAAGAAAGAAAGAAGAAAGAAAGAAAGAAAGAAAGAAGAAAGAAAGATAGAAGAAAGAATGAAGAAAGAAAAAAGAAGAAAGAAAGAAGAAACAAAGAAAGAAGAAAGAAGAAAGAAAGAAAGACGAAAGAAAGAAAGAAGAAAGAAGAAAGATAAAAAGAAGAGAAAGAAAGAAGAAAGAAAGAAAGAAAGAAGAAAGAAGAAAGAAGAAAGAAAGAAAGAAGAAAGAATAGAAGAAAGAAAGAAAGAAAGAAGAAAGAAAGAAAAAAGAGAGAAAGAAGAAAGAAGAAAGATAAAAAGAAGAGAGAAAGAAAGAAGAAAGAAAGAAAGAAAGAAGAAAGAAAGAAAGAAGAAAGAAAGAAAGAAGAAAGAAAGAAGGAAGAAAGAAGAAAGAAAGAAAGAAGAAAGAAAGAAAGAAGAAAGAAAGAAAGAAAGAAGAAAGAAAGTAAGAAGAAAGAAAGAAGGAAGAAAAAAGAAAGAAAGAAAGAAGAAAGAAATAAAGAATAAAGAAAGAAGAACAAAAGAAAGAAGAAATAAAGACAGACGAGAGAAAAAAAGACGAGAGAAAGAAAGACGAGAGAAAGAAAGACGAGAGAAAGACGAAAGAAAGAAAGACGAAAGAAAGAAAGAAAGGCGAGAGAAAGAAAGATGAGAGAAAGAAAGAAGAAAGAAAGAAAGAAGAAAAAAAGAAGAAATAAAGAAAGAAGAAAGAAAGAAAGAAGAAAGAGAGAAAGAAGAAAGAAGAAGGAAAGAAGAAAGAAAGAAGAAGAAAGAAAGAAGAAAGAAGAAAGAAGAAAGAAGAAAGAAGAAAGAAAGAAAGAAGAAAAAAGAAGAAAGAAAGAAGAAAGAAAAAAGAAAGAAAGAAAGAAGAAAGAAAGAAACAAGAAAGAAAGTAGGAAGAAAGACAGAAAGAAGAAAGAAAGAAGGAAGAAAGAAGAAAGAAAGAAAGAGGAAAGAAAGAAAGAAGAAAGAAAGAAAGAAGAAAGAAAGAATGAAGAAAGAAGAAAGAAAGAAAGAGGAAAGAAAGAAAGAAGAAAGAAAGAAAGAAGAAAGAAAGAAGAAAGAAAAATAAAGAAAGAAAAAAGAAAGAAAGTAAGAAGAAAGAAAGAAGGAAGAAGGAGAAAGAAAGAAGAAGAAAGAAATAAAGAAGAAAGAAAGAAAGAAGAAAGAAAGAAAGAAGAAAGAAAGAAAGAAAGAAAGAAAGAAAGAATGAAGAAAGAAAGAAGAAAGAAAGAAAGAAGAAAGAAAGAAGGAAGAAAGGAAGAAGGAAGAAAGAAAGAAGAAAGAAAAAAGAAGAAAGAAAGAAGAAAGAAAGAAAGAAGAAAGAAAGAAAGACGAAAGAAAGAAAGACGAAAGAAAGAAAGACAAAAGAAAGATATTCGAAAGAAATAAAGACGAGAGAAAGAAAGACGAGAAAGAAAGACGAGAGAAAGAAAGACGAGAGAAAGAAAGAAGAAAGAAAGAAAGAAGAAAGAAAGAAGAAAGAAAGAAGAAAGAAAAAGACGAGAGAAAGACGAGAGAAAGAAATACGAGAGAAAGAAAGAAGAAAGAAAGAAAGAAGAAAGAAAGAAGAAAGAAAGAAGAAAGAAAAAGACGAGAGAAAGACGAGAGAAAGAAAGACGAGAGAAAGAAATACGAAAGAAAGAAAGAAGAAAGAATAGAAGAAAGAAAGAAAGAAAGAAGAAAGAAAGAAGAAAGAAAGAAAGAAGAGAGAAGAAAGAAAGAAAGAAGAGAGAAAGAAAGAAAGAAAGAAGAAAGAAAGAAAGAAGAGAGAAAGAAAGAAGAAAGAAAGAAGGAAGAAAGAAGAAAGAAAGAAAGAAGAAAGAGAGAAGAAACAAAGAAAGAAGTAAGAAAGAGGGACGACAGAAAGAAAGACGAGAGAAAGAAAGACGAGAGAAAGAAAGACGAGAGAAAGAAAGACGAGAGAAAGACGAAAGAAAGAAAGACGAAAGAAAGAAAGAAAGGCGAGAGAAAGAAAGGCGAGAGAAAGAAATACGAGAGAAAGAAAGAAGAAAGAAAGAAAGAAGAAAGTAAGAAGAAAGAAAGAAGGAAGAATGAAGAAAGAAAGAAGAAAGAAAGAAGAAAGAAGAAAGAAGAAAGAAAGAAGAAAGAAAGAAAGAAGAAAGAAGAAAGAAGAAAGAAGAAAGAAAGAAAGAAGAAAGAAAGAAGAAAGAAAGAAAGAAAGAGAGAAAGAAAGAAAGAAGAAAGAAAGAAAAAAGAAAGAAAGAAAGAAGAAAGAAAGAAGAAGGAAAGAAGAAAGAAAGAAGAAAGAAAGAAAGAAGAAAGAAAGAAAGACGAAAGAAGAAAGAAAGAAAGAATAAAGAAGAAAGAAAGAAAGAAGAAATAAAGAAAGAAGAAAGAAAGAAGAAAGAAGAAAGAAAGAAAGAAGAAAGAAAGAAGAAAGAAGAAAGAAAGAAAGAAGTAAGAAAGAAAGAAGAAAGAAAGAAAAAGAAAGAAAGAAAGAAGAAAGAAAGAAGAAAGAAAAAAGAAAGAAAGAAGAAAGAAAGGAGAAAGAAAGAAAGAAAAAAGAAAGAAAGAAGAAAGAAAGTAAGAAGAAAGGAAGTAGGAAGAAAGAAGAAAAATGAAAGAAGAAAGAAATAAAGAAGAAAGAAAGAAGAAAGAAAGAAAGAAAGAAAGAAAGAAAGAAAGAAGAAAGAAAGAAAGAACGAAGAAGTAAAGAAGAAAGAAAGAAGAAAGAAAAAAGAAGATAGAAAGAAGAGAGAAAGAAAGAAGAAAGAAAGAAAGAAGAAAGAAAGACGAAAGTAAGAAAGACAAAAGAAAGAAAGACGAAAGAAATAAGAACGAGAGAAAGAAAGATCAGAAAGAACGACGAGAGAAAGATATACGAGAGAAAGAAAGAAGAAAGAAAGTAGGAAGAAAGAAAGAATAAAGAAAGAAGAAAGAAAGAAAGACGAGAGAAAGGAAGACGAGAGAAAGGAAGACGAGAGAAAGAAAGACGAAAGAAAGAAAGAAGAAATGAAGAAAGAGAGAAAGAAAGAAAGAAAGAAAGAAGAAAGAAAGAAGAAAGAAAGAAGAAAGAAAGAAAGAAATAAAGAAAGAAAGAAAGAATGAAAGAAAGAAAGAAAGAATGAATGAAGAAAGAAAGAAGAAAGAAAGAAAAAAGAAAGAAAGAAAGAAGAAAGAAAGAAAGAAAGAAAGAAGAAAGAAAGATAGAAGAAAGAATGAAGAAAGAAAAAAGAAGAAAGAAAGAAGAAACAAAGAAAGAAGAAAGAAGAAAGAAAGAAAGACGAAAGAAAGAAAGACAAAAGAAAGAAATACGAAAGAAATAAAGACGAGAGAAAGAAAGACGAGAAAGAAAGACGAGAGAAAGAAAGACGAGAGAAAGAAAGACGCAAGAAAGAAAGAAGAAAGAATAGAAGAAAGAAAGAAAGAAAGAAGAAAGAAATAAAAAAGAGAGAAAGAAGAAAGAAGAAAGATAAAAAGAAGAGAGAAAGAAAGAAGAAAGAAAGAAAGAAAGAAGAAAGAAAGAAAGAAGAAAGAAAGAAAGAAGAAAGAAAGAAGGAAGAAAGAAGAAAGAAAGAAAGAAGAAAGAAAGAAAGAAGAAAGAAAGAAAGAAAGAAAGAAGAAAGAAAGTAAGAAGAAAGAAAGAAGGAAGAAAAAAGAAAGAAAGAAAGAAGAAAGAAATAAAGAATAAAGAAAGAAGAACGAAAGAAAGAAGAAATAAAGACAGACGAGAGAAAGAAAGACGAGAGAAAGAAAGACGAGAGAAAGAAAGACGAGAGAAAGACGAAAGAAAGAAAGACGAAAGAAAGAAAGAAAGGCGAGAGAAAGAAAGATGAGAGAAAGAAAGAAGAAAGAAAGAAAGAAGAAAAAAAGAAGAAATAAAGAAAGAAGAAAGAAAGAAAGAAGAAAGAGAGAAAGAAGAAAGAAGAAGGAAAGAAGAAAGAAAGAAGAAAGAAGAAAGAAGAAAGAAAGAAAGAAGAAAGAAAGAAAGAAGAAAGAAGAAAGAAGAAAGAAAGAAAGAAGAAAGAAAGAAGAAAGAAAGAAGAAAGAAAGAAGAAAGAAAGAAAGAAGAAAGAAAGAAAGAAGAAAGAAAGAAGAAAGAAGAAAGAAAGAAAGAAGAAAGAAAGAAAGAAGAAAGAAGAAAGAAAGAACGAAGAAAGAAAGAAAGAAGAAAGAAAGAAGAAAGAAGAAAGAAAGAAAGAAGAAAGAAAGAAAGAAGAAAGAAAGAAAGAAAGAAGAAAGAAAGAAAGAAATAAAGAAGAGAGAAAGAAAGAAGAAAGAAAGAAAGAAAGAAGAAAGAAAGAAAGAAATAAAGAAGAGAGAAAGAAAGAAGAAAGAAAGAAAGACGAAAGAAGAAAGAAAGAAAGAAAGAAGAAAGAAAGAAGAAAGAAAGAAAGAGAGAGAAAGAAAGAAAGAAGAAAGAAAGAAAGAAGAAAGAAAGAAAGAAGAAAGAAAGAAAGAAGAAAGAAAGAAGAAAGAAGAAAGAAAGAAAGAAGAAAGAAAGAAAGAAGAAAGAAGAAAGAAAGAACGAAGAAAGAAAGAAAGAAGAAAGAAAGAAGAAAGAAGAAAGAAAGAAAGAAGAAAGAAAGAAAGAAGAAAGAAAGAAAGAAGAAAGAAAGAAAGAAAGAAGAATGAAAGAAGAAAGAAGAAAGAACGAAAGAAAGAAGAAAGAAAAAAGAAAGAAAGAAAAAAGAAAGAAGGAAGAAAGAAAGAAGAAAGAAAGGAAGAAGAAAGAAGAAAGAAGAAAGAAGAAAGAAAGAGAGAAGAAAGATAGAAGGAAGAAAGAAGGAAGAAAGAAAGAAGAAAGAAAGAAAGAAGAAAGAAAGAAGAAAGAAAGTAAGAAGAAAGAAAGACGAAAGAATGATAGAAGATAGAAAGAAAGAAGAAAGAAAGAAAGAAGAAAGAAAGAAAGTAAGAAGAAAGAAAGAATGTAGAAAGAAAGAAAGACGAAAGAAGAAAGAAAAAAAGAAGGAAGAAGAAAGAAAGAAAGAAGAAATAAAGAAAGAAGAAATAAAGAAAGAAGAAAGAAGAAAGAAAGAACGAAGAAAGAAAGAAAGAAGAAAGAAAGAAGAAAGAAGAAAAAAGAAAGAAGAAAGAAAGAAAGGAGGAAGAAAGAAAGAAGAAAAAAGAAAGAAGAAAGAAAGAAAGAAGAAAGAAAGAAGAAAGAAGAAAGAAAGAAGAAAGAACAAAGAAAGGAAGAAAGAAAGAAAGAAAGAAAAAAGAAAGAAAGAAAAAAGAAAGAAAGAAAGAAGAAAGAAAGTAAGAAGAAAGAAAGAAGGAAGAAAAAAGAAAGAAAGAAAGAAAGAAGAAAAAAATAATGAAGAAAGAAAGAAAGAAGAAAGAAAGAAGAAAGAAAGAAAGAAAGAAAGAATGAATAAAGAAAGAAGAAAGAAAGAAAGAAGAAAGAAAGAAAGAAAGAAGAAAGAAAGAAGAAAGAAAGAAAGAAGAAAGAAAGAAAGACAAAAGAAAGAAAGATGAAAGAAAGAAAGAAGAAAGAAAGAAAGAAGAAAGAAAGAAAAAAGAAAGAAAGAAAGAAGAAAGAAAGAAAGACGACAGAAAGAAAGACGAGAGAAAGAAAGACGAGAGAAAGATGAAAGAAAGAAAGAAGAAAGAAAGAAAGTCGAGAGAAAGAAAGACGAGAGAAAGAAAAGAAGAAAAAAAGACGAGAGAAAGAAAGAAGGAAAGAAGAAAGAAAGAAGAAAGAAAGAAGAAAGAAAGAAAGACGAGAGAAAGAAAGACGAAAGAAAGAAAGAAGAAAGAAAGAAAGAAGAAAGAAGAAAGAAAGAAAGAAGAAAGAAAGAAGAAAGAAGAAAGAAAGAAAGAAAGAAGAAAGAAAGAAAGAAGAAAGAAATAAAGAAGAAAGAAAGTAGGAAGAAAGAAGAAAGAAAGAAAGAAGAAAGAAAGAAAGAAGAAAGAAAGAAAAAATAAAGAAAGACGAGAGAAAGAAAGACGAAAGAAAGAAGAAAGAAAGAAGAAAGAAAGAAAGAAGAAAGAAGAAAGAAAGAAAGATAGAAGATAGAAAGAAAGAAGAATGAAAGAAAGAAGAAAGAAAGAAAGAAAGAAGAAAGAAAGAAAGAAGAAAGAAAGAAAGACGAAAGAAGAAAGAAAGAAAGAAGGAAGAAGAAAGAAAGAAAGAAGAAATAAAGAAAGAAGAAAGGAAGAAAGAAGAAAGAAGAAAGAAAGAACGAAGAAAGAAAGAAAGAAGAAAGAAAGAAGAAAGAAGAAAAAAAGAAAGAAAGAAGAAAGAAAGAAAGAAGAAAGAAAGAAGAAAGAAAGAAATAAGAAAGAAAGAAGAAAGAAGAAAAAAGAAAGAAAGAAGAAAGAAAGAAAAAAGAAAGAAAGAAAAAAGAAAGAAAGAAAGAAGAAAGAAATAAAGAAGAAAGAAAGAAAGAAGAAAGAAAGAGAGAAGAAAGAAAGAAAGAAAGAATGAATAAAGAAAAAAGAAAGAAAGAAAGAAGAAAGAAAGAATAAAGAAAGAAAGAAGAAAGAAAGACAGACGAAAGAAAGACAAAAGAAAGAAAGACGAAAGAAATAAGGACGAGAGAAAGAAAAACGAGAAAGAAAGACGAGAGAAAGAAAGACGAGAGAAAGAAAGAAGAAGGAAAGAAGAAAGAAAGAAAGAAGAAAGAAAGAAGAAAGAAAGAAGAAAGAAAGAAAGAAGAAAGAAAGAAAGAAGAAAGAAAGAAAGAAGAAAGAAAGAAGAAAGAAGAAAGAAAGAAAGAAGAAAGAAAGAAAGAAATAATAAAGAAAGAAGAAAGAAAGAAAGAAGAAAGAAAGAAGAAAGAAAGAAGAAAGAAAGAAAGAAGAAAGAAAGAAAGAAGAAAGAAAGAAAGAGGACAGAAAGAAAGACGAGAGAAAGAAAGAGGAGAGAATGACGAAAGAAAGAAAGAAGAAAGAAAGAAAGAAAGTCGAGAGAAAGAAAGACGAGAGAAAGAAAAGAAGAAAGAAAGAAAGAAGAAAGAAAGAAGAAAGAAAGAAGAAAGAAAGAAGAATTAAAGAAGAAAGAAAGAAGAAAGAAAGAAAGAAGAAGGAAAGAAAGAAGAAAGAAAGAAAGAAGAAAGAAGAAAGAAAGAAAGAAGAAAGAAGAAAGAAGACAGGAGAAAGAAAGAAAGAAGAAAGAAAGAATGAAGAAGGAAAGAAGAAAGAAAGAAGAAAGAAAGAAGAAAGAAAGAAGAAAGAAAGAAAGAAGAAAGAAGAAAGAAGGAAAGAAGAAAGAAGAAAGAAAGAAAGAAAGAAGAAAGAAAGAAGAAAGAAGAAAGAAGAAAGAAGGAAAGAAAGAAGAAAGAAAGAAAGAAGAAAGAAAGAAAGAAGAAAGAAAGAAAGAAGAAAGAAAGAAGAAAGAAGAAAGAAAGTAAGAAAGAAGAAAGAAAGAAAAAAGAAAGAAAGAAAAAAGAAAGAAAGAAAGAAGAAAGAAAGTAAGAAGAAAGAAAGAAGGAAGAAAAAAGAAAGAAAGACAGAAAGAAGAAAAAAATAATGAAGAAAGATGAAAGAAGAAAGAAAGAAGAAAGAAAGAAAGAAAGAAAGAATGAATAAAGAAAGAAGAAAGAAAGAAAGAAGAAAGAAAGAAAGAAAGAAAGAAGAAAGAAAGAAGAAAGAATGAAAGAAGAAAGAAAGAAAGACAAAAGAAAGAAGGAAGAAAGAAGAAAGAAAGAAAGAAGAAAGAAAGAAAGAAGAAATAAAGAAAGAAGAAAGAAAGAAAGAAGAAAGAAAGAAGAAAGAAAGAAGAAAGAAAGAAAGAAGAAAGAAAGAAAGAAGAAAGAAAGAAAGAGGACAGAAAGAAAGACGAGAGAAAGAAAGACGAGAGAATGACGAAAGAAAGAAAGAAGAAAGAAAGAAAGAAAGTCGAGAGAAAGAAAGACGAGAGAAAGAAAAGAAGAAAGAAAGAAAGTAGAAAGAAAGAAGAAAGAAAGAAGAAAGAAAGAAGAATTAAAGAAGAAAGAAAGAAGAAAGAAAGAAAGAAGAAGGAAAGAAAGAAGAAAGAAAGAAAGAAGAAAGAAGAAAGAAAGAAAGAAGAAAGAAGAAAGAAGACAGGAGAAAGAAAGAAAGAAGAAAGAAAGAATGAAGAAGGAAAGAAGAAAGAAAGAAGAAAGAAAGAAGAAAGAAAGAAGAAAGAAAGAAGAAAGAAAGAAAGAAGAAAGAAGAAAGAAGGAAAGAAGAAAGAAGAAAGAAAGAAAGAAAGAAGAAAGAAAGAAGAAAGAAGAAAGAAGAAAGAAGGAAAGAAAGAAGAAAGAAAGAAAGAAGAAAGAAAGAAAGAAGAAAGAAAGAAGAAAGAAGAAAGAAAGTAAGAAAGAAGAAAGAAAGAAAAAAGAAAGAAAGAAAAAAGAAAGAAAGAAAGAAGAAAGAAAGTAAGAAGAAAGAAAGAAGGAAGAAAAAAGAAAGAAAGACAGAAAGAAGAAAAAAATAATGAAGAAAGAAAGAAAGAAGAAAGAAAGAAGAAAGAAAGAAAGAAAGAAAGAAAGAAAGAATAAAGAAAGAAGAAAGAAAGAAAGAAGAAAGAAAGAAAGAAAGAAAGAAGAAAGAAAGAAGAAAGAAAGAAAGAAGAAAGAAAGAAAGACAAAAGAAAGAAAGATGAAAGAAAGAAAGAAGAAAGAAAGAAAGAAGAAAGAAAGAAAAAAGAAAGAAAGAAAGAAGAAAGAAAGAAAGACGACAGAAAGAAAGACGAGAGAAAGAAAGACGAGAGAAAGACGAAAGAAAGAAAGAAGAAAGAAAGAATGTCGAGAGAAAGAAAGACGAGAGAAAGAAAAGAAGAAAGAAAGACGAGAGAAAGAAAGAAGAAGGAAAGAAGAAAGAAAGAAGAAAGAAAGAAGAAAGAAAGAAAGACGAGAGAAAGAAAGACGAAAGAAAGAAAGAAGAAAGAAAGAAAGAAGAAAGAAGAAAGAAAGAAAGAAGAAAGAAAGAAGAAAGAAGAAAGAAAGAAAGAAAGAAGAAAGAAAGAAAGAAGAAAGAAATAAAGAAGAAAGAATGTAGGAAGAAAGAAGAAAGAAAGAAAGAAAGAAGAAAGAAAGAAGAAAGAAAGAAAGACGAGAGAAAGAAAGACGAAAGAAAGAAGAAAGAAAGAAAGAAGAAAGAAGAAAGAAAGAAAGATAGAAGATAGAAAGAAAGAAGAATGAAAGAAAGAAGAAAGAAAGAAAGAAAGAAAGAAGAAAGAAAGAAAGAAGAAAGACGAAAGAAGAAAGAAAGAAAGAAGGAAGAAGAAAGAAAGAAAGAAGAAATAAAGAAAGAAGAAAGGAAGAAAGAAGAAAGAAGAAAGAAAGAACGAAGAAAGAAAGAAAGAAGAAAGAAAGAAGAAAGAAGAAAAAAAGAAAGAAAGAAGAAAGAAAGAAAGAAGAATGAAAGAAGAAAGAAAGAAATAAGAAAGAGAGAGAGAAGAAAGAAGGAAAGAAAGAAAGAATGAATAAAGAAAGAAGAAAGAAAGAAAGAAGAAAGAAAGAAAGACGAAAGAAAGAAAGACAAAAGAAAGAAAGACGAAAGAAATAAGGACGAGAGAAAGAAAAGCGAGAAAGAAAGACGAGAGAAAGAAAGACGAGAGAAAGAAAGAAGAAGGAAAGAAGAAAGAAAGAAAGAAGAAAGAAAGAAGAAAGAAAGAAGAAAGAAAGAAAGACGAGAGAAAGAAAGACGAAAGAAAGAAAGCAGAAAGAATGGAAGAAAGAGAGAAAGAAAGAAAGAAGAAAGAAAGAAGAAAGAAAGAAATAAGAAAGAAGAAAGAAAGAAAGAAGAAAGAAAGAAGAAAGAAAGAAGAAAAAAAGAAAGAAAGAAGAAAGAAAGAAAGAAGAAAGAAAGAAAGAAGAAAGAAAGAAGGAAGAAAGAAGAAAGAAAGAAAGAAGAAAGAAAGAAAGAAAAAATAAAGAAAGAAGAAAGAAAGAAAGAAGAAAGAAAGAAGAAAGAAAGAAAGAAGAAAGAAAGAAAGAAGAAAGAAAGAAAGAAGAAAGCAAGAAAGAGGACAGAAAGAAAGACGAGAGAAAGAAAGACGAGAGAATGACGAAAGAAAGAAAGAAGAAAGAAAGAAAGAAAGTCGAGAGAAAGAAAGACGAGAGAAAGAAAAGAAGAAAGAAAGAAAGAAGAAAGAAAGAAGAAAGAAAGAAGAAAGAAGGAAGAATTAAAGAAGAAAGAAAGAAGAAAGAAAGAAAGAAGAAGGAAAGAAAGAAGAAAGAAAGAAAGAAGAAAAAAAGAAAGAAAGAAGAAAGAAAGAAAGAAGAAAGAAAGAAGAAAGAAGAAAGAAAGAAAGAAATAAGAAAGAAGAAAGAAGACAGGAGAAAGAAAGAAAGAAGAAAGAAAGAATGAAGAAGGAAAGAAGAAAGAAAGAAGAAAGAAAGAAGAAAGAAAGAAGAAAGAAAGAAAGAAGAAAGAAGAAAGAAGGAAAGAAGAAAGAAGAAAGAAAGAAAGAAAGAAGAAAGAAAGAAGAAAGAAGAAAGAAGAAAGAAGGAAAGAAAGAAGAAAGAAAGAAAGAAGAAAGAAAGAAAGAAAAAAGAAAGAAAGAAAGTAGAAAGAAAGTAAGAAGCAAGAAGGAAAAAAGGAGATAGAAAGAAAGAAGAAAGAAAGAAAGAAGAAAGAAAGAAAGAAGAAAGAAAGAAGGAAGGAAGGAAGGAAGGAAGGAAGGAAGGAAGAAAGAAAGAAAGAAAGAAAGAAAGAAAGAAAGAAAGAAAGAAAGAAAGAAAGAAAGAAAGAAAGAAAGAAAGAAAGAAAGAAGAAAGAAAGAATAAGGAAAGAAAGAAGAAAGAAAGAAAAAAGAAAGAAAGAAAGAAAGAAGAAAGAAAGACAGATGAAAGAAAGACGAAAGAAAGACGAAAGAAAGACGAAAGAAAGAAACACGAGAGAAATAAAGACGAGAGAAAGAAAGAGGAGAGAAAGAAAGACGAGAGAAAGAAAGACGAGAGAAAGACGAAAGGAAGAGAGAAGAAAGAAAGAAGGAAAGAAAGAATGAAGAAAGAAAGAAGAAAGAAACAAAGACGAAAGTAAGAAAGACGAGAGAAAGAAAGACGAGAGAAGGAAAGACGAGAGAAAGAAAGACGAAAGAAAGAAAGAAGAAAAAAGGAAGAAAGAAAGAAAGAAAGAAGAAAGAAGGAAAGAAGAAAGAAAGAAAGAAGAAAGAAAGAAGAAAGAAAGAAAGAAGGAAGAAAGAAAGAAGAAAGAAAGGAGAAAGAAAGAAGAAGAAAGAAGAAAGAAAGAAAAAAGAAAGAACGAAGAAAGAAGGAAAGAAGAAAGAAAGACGAAAGAAAGATAGAAGAAAGAAAGAAAGAAGAAAGAAAGAAAAAAGAAAGAAAGAAAGAAGAAAGAAAGAAAGAAAGAAAGAAGAAAGAAAGATAGAAGAAAGAATGAAGAAAGAAAAAAGAAGAAAGAAAGAAGAAACAAAGAAAGAAGAAAGAAGAAAGAAAGAAAGACGAAAGAAAGAAAGACAAAAGAAAGAAATACGAAAGAAATAAAGACGAGAGAAAGAAAGACGAGAAAGAAAGACGAGAGAAAGAAAGACGCAAGAAAGAAAGAAGAAAGAATAGAAGAAAGAAAGAAAGAAAGAAGAAAGAAAGAAAAAAGAGAGAAATAAGAAAGAAGAAAGATAAAAAGAAGAGAGAAAGAAAGAAGAAAGAAAGAAAGAAATAAGAAAGAAAGAAAGAAGAAAGAAAGAAAGAAGAAAGAAAGAAGGAAGAAAGAAGAAAGAAAGAAAGAAGAAAGAAAGAAAGAAGAAAGAAAGAAAGAAAGAAGAAAGAAAGTAAGAAGAAAGAAAGAAGGAAGAAAAAAGAAAGAAAGAAAGAAGAAAGAAATAAAGAATAAAGAAAGAAGAACGAAAGAAAGAAGAAATAAAGACAGACGAGAGAAAGAAAGACGAGAGAAAGAAAGACGAGAGAAAGACGAAAGAAAGAAAGACGAAAGAAAGAAAGAAGGGCGAGAGAAAGAAAGATGAGAGAAAGAAAGAAGAAAGAAAGAAAGAAGAAAAAAAGAAGAAATAAAGAAAGAAGAAAGAAAGAAAGAAGAAAGAGAGAAAGAAGAAAGAAAGAAAGAAGAAAGAAAGAAGAAAGAAAGAAGAAAGAAAAAGACGAGAGAAAGACGAGAGAAAGAAAGACGAGAGAAAGAAAGAAGAAAGAAAGAAAGAAGAAAGAAAGAAGAAAGAAAGAAGAAAGAAAAAGACGAGAGAAAGACGAGAGAAAGACGAGAGAAAGAAATACGAAAGAAAGAAAGAAGAAAGAATAGAAGAAAGAAAGAAAGAAAGAAGAAAGTAAGAAGAAAGAAAGAAAGAAGAGAGAAGAAAGAAAGAAAGAAGAGAGAAAGAAAGAAAGAAGGAAGAAAGAAAGAAAGAAGAGAGAAAGAAAGAAGAAAGAAAGAAGGAAGAAAGAAGAAAGAAAGAAAGAAGAAAGAAAGAAGAAACAAAGAAAGAAGTAAGAAAGAGGGACGTCAGAAAGAAGGACGAGAGAAAGAAAGACGAGAGAAAGAAAGACGAGAGAAAGAAAGACGAGAGAAAGACGAAAGAAAGAAAGACGAAAGAAAGAAAGAAAGGAGAGAGAAAGAAAGGCGAGAGAAAGAAATACGAGAGAAAGAAAGAAGAAAGAAAGAAAGAAGTAAGAAAGAAGAAAGAAAGAAAGAAGAATGAAGAAAGGAAGAAGAAAGAAAGAAGAAAAAAAAAAGAAGAAAGAAAGAAGAAAGAAAGAAAGAAGAAAGAAAGAAAGAAAGAAAGAATGAAGAAAGAGAGAAGAAAGAAAGAAGAAAGAAAGAAAGAAAGAAGAAAGAAAGAAAGAAAGAAGAAAGAAAGATAGAAGAAAGAATGAAGAAAGAAAAAAGAAGAAAGAAAGAAGAAAGAAAGAAGAAAGAAGAAAGAAAGACGAAAGAAAGAAAGACAAAAGAAAGAAATACGAAAGAAATAAAGACGAGAGAAAGAAAGACGAGAAAGAAAGACGAGAGAAAGAAAGACGAGAGAAAGAAAGACGAAAGAAAGAAAGAAGAAAGAATAGAAGAAAGAAAGAAAGAAAGAAGAAAGAAAGAAGAAAGAGAGAAAGAAGAAAGAAGAAAGAGAAAAAGAAGAGAGAAAGAAAGAAGAAAGAAAGAAAGAAAGAAAGAAGAAAGTAAGAAAGAAGAAAGAAAGAAGGAAGAAAGAAGAAAGAAAGAAAGAAGAAAGAAAGAAAGAAGAAAGAAAGAAAGAAGAAATAAAGACAGACGAGAGAAAGAAAGACGAGAGAAAGAAAGACGAGAGAAAGAAAGACGAGAGAAAGAAAGAAGAAAGAAAGAAACAAGTAAGATAGAAGAAAGAAAGAAAGAAGAAAAAAGAAAGAAGAAAGAAAGAAGAAAGAAAGAAAGAAGATAGAAGAAAGAAAGAAGAAAGAAGAAAGAAGAAAGAAGAAAGAAGAAAGAAAGAAAGAAGAAAGAAAGAAAGAAGAAAGAAGAAAGAAGAAAGAAAGAAAGAAGAAAAAAGAAGAAAGAAAGAAGAAAGAAAGAAGAAAGAAAGAAAGAAGAAAGAAAGAAAGAAGAAAGAAAGTAGGAAGAAAGAAGAAAGAAAGAAAGAAGAAAGAAAGAAAGAAGAAAGACAGAAAGAAGAAAGAAAGAAGGAAGAAAGAAGAAAGAAAGAAAGAGGAAAGAAAGAAAGAAGAAAGAAAGAAAGAAGAAAGAAAGAAGAAAGAAAAATAAAGAAAGAAAGAAGAAAGAAAGTAAGAAGAAATAAAGAAGGAAGAAAGGAGAAAGAAAGAAGAAGAAAGAAATAAAGAAGAAAGAAAGAAAGAAGAAACAAAGAAAGAAAGAAGAAAGAAAGAAGAAAGAAAGAAAGAAGAAAGAAAGAAGGAAGAAAGGAAGAAGGAAGAAAGAAAGAAGAAAGAAAAAAGAAGAAAGAAAGAAGAAAGAAAGAAAGAAAAAAGAAAGAAAGAAAGAAAGAAAGAAAGACGAAAGAAAGAAAGACAAAAGAAAGAAATTCGAAAGAAATAAAGACGAGAGAAAGAAAGACGAGAAAGAAAGACGAGAGAAAGAAAGACGAGAGAAACAAAGAAGAAAGAAAGAAAGAAGAAAGAAAGAAGAAAGAAAGAAGAAAGAAAAAGACGAGAGAAAGACGAGAGAAAGAAAGACGAGAGAAAGAAAGAAGAAAGAAAGAAAGAAGAAAGAAAGAAGAAAGAAAGAAGAAAGAAAAAGACGAGAGAAAGACGAGAGAAAGAAAGAAAGAAAGAAGAAAGAAAGAAAGAAGAGAGAAAGAAAGAAGAAAGAAAGAAGGAAGAAAGAAGAAAGAAAGAAAGAAGAAAGAGAAAAGAAACAAAGAAAGAAGTAAGAAAGAGGGACGACAGAAAGAAAGACGAGAGAAAGAAAGACGAGAGAAAGAAAGACGAGAGAAAGAAAGACGAGAGAAAGACGAAAGAAAGAAAGACGAAAGAAAGAAAGAAAGGCGAGAGAAAGAAAGGCGAGAGAAAGAAATACGAGAGAAAGAAAGAAGAAAGAAAGAAAGAAGAAAGAAAGAAGAAAGAAAGAAGGAAGAATGAAGAAAGAAAGAAGAAAGAAAGAAGAAAGAAGAAAGAAGAAAGAAAGAAGAAAGAAAGAAAGAAGAAAGAAGAAAGAAGAAAGAAGAAAGAAAGAAAGAAGAAAGAAAGAAGAAAGAAAGAAAGAGAGAGAAAGAAAGAAAGAAGAAAGAAAGAAAGAAGAAAGAAAGAAAGAAGAAAGAAAGAAGAAAGAAAGAAGAAAGAAAGAAAGAAGAAAGAAAGAAAGACGAAAGAAGAAAGAAAGAAAGAATAAAGAAGAAAGAAAGAAAGAAGAAATAAAGAAAGAAGAAAGAAAGAAAGAAGAAAGAAGAAAGAAAGAAAGAAGAAAGAAAGAAAGAAGAAAGAAAGAAGAAAGAAGAAAGAAAGAAAGAAGAAAGAAAGAAGAATGAAGAAAGAAAGAAAGAAGGAAGAAAGAAAGAAGAAAGAAAGAAAAAGAAAGAAAGAAAGAAGAAAGAAAGAAAGAAGAAAGAAAGAAGAAAGAAAGAAGAAAGAAAGAAGAAAGAAAGGAGAAAGAAAGAAAGAAAAAAGAAAGAAAGAAGAAAGAAAGTAAGAAGAAAGAAAGTAGGAAGAAAGAAGAAAAGTGAAAGAAGAAAGAAATAAAGAAGAAAGAAAGAAGAAAGAAAGAAAGAAAGAAAGAAAGAAAGAAAGAAAGAAAGAAAGAAAGAAAGAAAGAATAAAGAAAGAAGAAAGAAAGAAAGAAGAAAGAAAGAAAGACGAAAGAAAGAAAGACAAAAGAAAGAAATACGAAAGAAAGAAAGACGAGAGAAAGAAAGACGAGAAAGAAAGACGAGAGAAAGAAAGACGAGAGAAAGAAAGAAGAAAGAAAGAAAGAAGTAAGATAGAAGAAAGAAAGAAAGAAGAAAGAAAGAAAGACGAAAGAAAGAAAGACAAAAGAAAGAAATACGAAAGAAAGAAAGACGAGAGAAAGAAAGACGAGAAAGAAAGACGAGAGAAAGAAAGACGAGAGAAAGAAAGAAGAAAGAAAGAAAGAAGTAAGATAGAAGAAAGAAAGAAAGAAGAAAAAAAGAAAGAAGAAAGAAAGAAGAAAGAAAGAAAGAAGATAGAAGAAAGAAAGAAGAAAGAAGAAAGAAGAAAGAAGAAAGAAGAAAGAAAGAAAGAAGAAAGAAAGAAAGAAGAAAGAAGAAAGAAGAAGGAAAGAAAGAAGAAAAAAGAAGAAAGAAAAAAGAAAGAAAGAAGAAAGAAAGAAGAAAGAAAGAAAGAAGAAAGAAAGTAGGGAGAAAGAAGAAAGAAAGAAAGAAGAAAGAAAGAAAGAAGAAAGACAGAAAGAAGAAAGAAAGAAGGAAGAAAGAAGAAAGAAAGAAAGAGGAAAGAAAGAAAGAAGAAAGAAAGAAAGAAGAAAGAAAGAAGAAAGAAAAATAAAGAAAGAAAGAAGAAAGAAAGTAAGAAGAAAGAAAGAAGGAAGAAAGGAGAAAGAAAGAAGAAGAAAGTAATAAAGAAGAAAGAAAGAAACAAGAAAGAAAGAAAGAAGAAAGAAAGAAAGAAAGAAAGAATGAAGAAAGAAAGAAGAAAGAAAGAAGAAAGAAAGAAGGAAGAAAGGAAGAAGGAAGAAAGAAAGAAGAAAGAAAAAAGAAGAAAGAAAGAAGAAAGAAAGAAAGAAAAAAGAAAGAAAGAAAGAAAGAAAGACAAAAGAAAGAAAGACAAAAGAAAGAAATTCGAAAGAAATAAAGACGAGAGAAAGAAAGACGAGAAAGAAAGACGAGAGAAAGAAAGACGAGAGAAAGAAAGAAGAAAGAAAGAAAGAAAAAGAAAGAAGAAAGAAAGAAGAAAGAAAAAGACGAGAGAAATACGAGAGAAAGAAAGACGAGAGAAAGAAAGAAGAAAGAAAGAAAGAAGAATGAAAGAAGAAAGAAAGAAGAAAGAAAAAGACGAGAGAAAGACGAGAGAAAGAAAGACGAGAGAAAGAAATACGAAAGAAAGAAAGAAGAAAGAATAGAAGAAAGAAAGAAAGAAAGAAAGAAGAAAGAAAGAAAGAAGAGAGAAAGAAAGAAAGAAAGAAGAAAGAAAGAAAGAAGAGAGAAAGAAAGAAGAAAGAAAGAAGGAAGAAAGAAAGAAGAAAGAAAGAAAGAAGAAAGAAAGAAGAAAGAAAGTAAGAAGAAAGAAAGAGGGACGACAGAAAGAAAGACGAGAGAAAGAAAGACGAGAGAAAGAAAGACGAGAGAAAGAAAGACGAGAGAAAGACGAAAGAAAGACGAAAGAAAGAAAGAAAGGCGAGAGAAAGAAAGGCGAGAGAAAGAAATACGAGAGAAAGAAAGAAGAAAGAAAGAAAGAAGAAAGAAAGAAGAAAGAAAGAAGGAAGAATGAAGAAAGAAAGAAGAAAGAAAGAAGAAAGAAGAAAGAAGAAAGAAAGAAGAAAGAAAGAAAGAAGAAAGAAGAAAGAAGAAAGAAGAAAGAAAGAAGAAAGAAAGAAAGAAGAGAGAAGAAAGAAGAAAGAAGAAAGAAAGAAAGAAGAAAGAAAGAAGAAAGAAAGAAAGAAAGAGAGAAAGAAAGAAAGAAGAAAGAAAGAAAGAAGAAAGAAAGAAAGAATAAAGAAAGAAGAAAGAAAGAAGAAAGAAAGAAGAAAGAAAGAAAGAAGAAAGAAAGAAAGACGAAAGAAGAAAGAAAGAAAGAATAAAGAAGAAAGAAAGAAAGAAGAAATAAAGAAAGAAGAAAGAAAGAAAGAAGAAAGAAGAAAGAAAGAAAGAAGAAAGAAAGAAAGAAGAAAGAAAGAAGAAAGAAGAAAGAAAGAAAGAAGAAAGAAAGAAGAAAGAAGAAAGAAAGAAAGAAGTAAGAAAGAAAGAAGAAAGAAAGAAAAAGAAAGAAAGAAAGAAGAAAGAAAGAAAGAAGAAAGAAAGAAGAAAGAAAAAAGAAAGAAAGAAGAAAGAAAGTAAGAAGAAAGAAAGTAGGAAGAAAGAAGAAAAATGAAAGAAGAAAGAAATAAAGAAGAAAGAAAGAAGAAAGAAAGAAAGAAAGAAAGAAAGAAAGAAAGAAAGAAAGAAAGAAAGAAAGAAAGAAAGAATAAAGAAAGAAGAAAGAAAGAAAGAAGAAAGAAAGAAAGAAAGAAGAAGTAAAGAAGAAAGAAAGAAGAAAGAAAAAAGAAGATAGAAAGAAGAGAGAAAGAAAGAAGAAAGAAAGAAAGAAGAAAGAAAGAAAGACGAAAGAAAGAAAGACAAAAGAAAGAAAGACGAAAGAAATAAGAACGAGACAAAGAAAGATGAGAAAGAACGACGAGAGAAAGATATACGACAGAAAGAAAGAAGAAAGAAAGTAGGAAGAAAGAAAGAATAAAGAAAGAAGAGAGAGAAAAAAAGAAAGAAAGAAAGAAGAAAGAAAGAAGAAAGAAAGAAGAAAGAAAGAAAGAAAGAAAGAAAGAAAGAATGAAAGAAAGAAAGAAAGAATGAATGAAGAAAGAAAATAGAAAGAAAGAAAAAAGAAAGAAAGAAAGAAGAAAGAAAGAAAGAAAGAAAGAAGAAAGAAAGAAAAAAGAGAGAAAGAAGAAAGAAGAAAGATAAAAAGGAGAGAGAAAGAAAGAAGAAAGAAAGAAAGAAAGAAGAAAGAAAGAAAGAAGAAAGAAAGAAAGAAGAAAGAAAGAAGGAAGAAAGAAGAAAGAAAGAAAGAAGAAAGAAAGAAAGAAGAAAGAAAGAAAGAAAGAAAGAAGAAAGAAAGTAAGAAGAAAGAAAGAAGGAAGAAAAAAGAAAGAAAGAAAGAAGAAAGAAATAAAGAATAAGAAAGAAGAACGAAAGAAAAAAGAAATAAAGACAGACGAGAGAAAGAAAGACGAGAGAAAGAAAGACGAGAGAAAGACGAAAGAAAGAAAGACAAAAGAAAGAAAGAAAGGCGAGAGAAAGAAAGATGAGAGAAAGAAAGAAGAAAGAAAGAAAGAAGAAAAAAAGAAGAAATAAAGAAAGAAGAAAGAAAGAAAGAAGAAAGAGAGAAAGAAGAAAGAAGAAGGAAAGAAGAAAGAAAGAAGAAAGAAGAAAGAAGAAAGAAAGAAAGAAGAAAGAAAGAAAGAAGAAAGAAAGAAGAAAGAAAGAAGAAAGAAAGAAGAAAGAAAGAAAGAAGAAAGAAAGAAGAAAGAAGAAAGAAAGAAAGAAGAAAGAAAGAAAGAAATAAAGAAGAGAGAAAGAAAGAAGAAAGAAAGAAAGACGAAAGAAGAAAGAAAGAAAGAAGAAAGAAGAAAGAAAGAAAGAAGAAATAAAGAAAGAAGAAAGAAAGAAAGAAGAAAGAAGAAAGAAAGAACGAAGAAAGAAAGAAAGAAGAAAGAAAGAAGAAAGAAGAAAGAAAGAAAGAAGAAAGAAAGAAAGGAGAAAGAAAGAAAGAAGAAAGAAAGAAAGAAAGAAGAAAGAAAGAAAGAAGAAAGAAGAAAGAAAGAACGAAGAAAGAAAGAAAGAAGAAAGAAAGAAGAAAGAAGAAAGAACGAAAGAAAGAAGAAAGAAAAAAGAAAGAAAGAAAGAAAAAAGAAAGAAAGAAAGAAGAAAGAAAGTAAGAAGAAAGAAAGAAGGAAGAAAAAATAAAGAAAGAAAGAAGAAAGAAATAAAGAATAAAGAAAGAAGAACGAAAGAAAGAAGAAAGAAAGAAAGAAAGAAAGAAAGAAAGAAAGAAAGAAAGAAAGAAGAAAGAAAGAAGAAAGAAAGAAAGAAGAAAGAGAGAAAGAAAGAAGAAAGAAAGAAGAAAGAAAGAAAGAAGAAAGGAAGAAGAAAGAGAGAAGAAAGAAATAAAGACGAGAGAAAGGAAGACGAGAGAAAGAAAGACGAGAGAAAGAAATACGAGAGAAAGAAAGAAGAAAGAATGGAAGAAAGAGAGAAAGAAAGAAAGAAGAAAGAGGAAAGAAAGAAAGAAAGAAAGAAAGAAGGAAAGAAAGAATGAAGAAAGAAAGAAGAAAGAAAGAAAGAAGAAAGATAGATAGAAGAAAGAATGAAGAAAGAAGAAAGAAAGAAAGAAGAAAGAAGGAAGAAAGAAAGAAGAAAGAAAGGAAGAAGAAAGAAGAAAGAATAAAGAATAAAGAAAGAGAGAAGAAAGATAGAAGGAAGAAAGAAGGAAGAAAGAAAGAAGAAAGAAAGAAAGAAGAAAGAAAGAAGAAAGAAAGTAAGAAGAAAGAAAGACGAAAGAATGATAGAAGATAGAAAGAAAGAAGAAAGAAAGAAAGAAGAAAGAAAGAAAGTAAGAAGAAAGAAAGAATGTAGAAAGAAAGAAAGACGAAAGAAGAAAGAAAAAAAGAAGGAAGAAGAAAGAAAGAAAGAAGAAATAAAGAAAGAAGAAATAAAGAAAGAAGAAAATAGAAAGAAAGAACGAAGAAAGAAAGAAAGAAGAAAGAAAGAAGAAAGAAGAAAAAAGAAAGAAAGAAGAAAGAAAGAAAGGAGAAAGAAAGAAGAAAGAAAGAAGAAAGAAAGTAAGAAGAAAGAAAGAAGAAAGAAAGATAGAAGAATGGAGAAAGAAAGAAGAAAGAAAGAAGAAAGAAAGAAGAAAGAAGAAAGAAGAAAGAAAGAAGAAAGAAAGAAAGAAGAAAGAAGAAAGAAGAAAGAAAGAAAGAAGAAAGAAAGAAAGAAGAAAGAAAGAAAGAAGAAAGAAAGAAGAAAGAAAGAAGAAAGAAAGAAGAAAGAAAGAAAGAAGAAAGAAAGAAAGACGAAAGAAGAAAGAAAGAAGAAAGAAGAAAGAAAGAAAGAAGAAATAAAGAAAGAAGAAAGAAAGAAAGAAAAAAGAAGAAAGAAAGAAAGAAGAAAGAAAGAGGAAAGAAAGAAGAAAGAAGAAAGAAAGAAAGAAAGAAGAAAGAAAGAAGAAAGAAAGAAAGAAGAAAGAAAGAAAGAAGAAAGAAAGAAAGAAGAAAGAAAGAAGAAAGTAAAAAGAAAGAAATAAGAAAGAAAGAAAGGAGAAAGAAAGAAAGAAAAAAGAAAGAAAGAAAGAAGAAAGAAAGTAAGAAGAAAGAAAGTAGGAAGAAAGAAGAAAAATGAAAGAAGAAAGAAAGAAAGAAGAAAGAAAGAAGAAAGAAAGAAAGAAAGAAAGAAAGAAGAAAGAAGAAAGAAAGAAAGAAGAAAGAAAGAAGAAAGAAAGAAGAAAGAAAGAAGAAAGAAAGAAAGAAGAAAGAAAGAAGAAAGAAAGAAAGAAGAAAGAAGAAAGAAGAAAGAAAGAAAGAAGAAAGAAAGAAAGACAAAAGAAAGAAATTCGAAAGAAATAAAGACGAGAGAAAGAAAGACGAGAAAGAAAGACGAGAGAAAGAAAGACGAGAGAAAGAAAGAAGAAAGAGAGAAAGAAGAAAGACGAATGAAAGAAAGACAAAAGAAAGAAAGAAGAAAGAAAGAAGAAAGAAAGAAAGAAGAAAGAAAGAAAGAAGAGAGAAAGAAAGAAAGAAAGAAGAAAGAAAGAAAGAAGAGAGAAAGAAAGAAGAAAGAAAGAAGGAAGAAAGAAGAAAGAAAGAAAGAAGAAAGAAAGAAGAAACAAAGAAAGAAGTAAGAAAGAGGGACGACAGAAAGAAGAAAGAAAGAAAGAAAGAAAGAAAGAAAGAAAGAAAGAAAGAAAGAAAGAATGAAGAAAGAAAGAAGAAAGAAAGAAAGAAGAAAGAAAGAAAGAAAGAAGAAAGAAAGAAAGATAGAAGAAAGAAAGATAGAAGAAAGAATGAAGAAAGAAAAAACAAGAAAGAAAGAAGAAAGAAAGAAGAAAGAAGAAAGAAAGACGAAAGAAAGAAAGACAAAAGAAAGAAATACGAAAGAAATAAAGACGAGAGAAAGAAAGACGAGAAAGAAAGACGAGAGAAAGAAAGACGAGAGAAAGAAAGATGAAAGAAAGAAAGAAGAAAGAATAGAAGAAAGAAAGAAAGAAAGAAAGAAGAAAGAAAGAAGAAAGAGAGAAAGAAGAAAGAAGAAAGATAAAAAGAAGAGAGAAAGAAAGAAGAAAGAAAGAAAGAAAGAAAGAGGAAAGAAAGAAGGAAGAAAGAAAGAAGGAAGAAAGAAGAAAGAAAGAAAGAAGAAAGAAAGAAAGAAGAAAGAAAGAAAGAAGAAATAAAGACAGACGAGAGAAAGAAAGACGAGAGAAAGAAAGACGAGAGAAAGAAAGAAGAAAGAAAGAAAGAAGAAAGATAGAAGAAAGAAAGAAAGAAGAAAAAAGAAAGAAGAAAGAAAGAAGAAAGAGAGAAAGAAGAAAGAAGAAAGATAAAAAGAAGAGAGAAAGAAAGAAGAAAGAAAGAAAGAAAGAAAGAGGAAAGAAAGAAGGAAGAAAGAAAGAAGGAAGAAAGAAGAAAGAAAGAAAGAAGAAAGAAAGAAAGAAGAAAGAAAGAAAGAAGAAATAAAGACAGACGAGAGAAAGAAAGACGAGAGAAAGAAAGACGAGAGAAAGAAAGAAGAAAGAAAGAAAGAAGAAAGATAGAAGAAAGAAAGAAAGAAGAAAAAAGAAAGAAGAAAGAAAGAAGAAAGAAAGAAAGAAGATAGAAGAAAGAAAGAAGAAAGAAAGAAGAAAGAAGAAAGAAGAAAGAAGAAAGAAAGAAAGAAGAAAGAAAGAAAGAAGAAAGAAGAAAGAAGACAGAAAGAAAGAAGAAAAAAGAAGAAAGAAAGAAGAAAGAAAGAAGAAAGAAAGAAAGAATAAAGAAAGAAACAAGAGAGAAAGTAGGAAGAAAGACAGAAAGAAGAAAGAAAGAAGGAAGAAAGAAGAAAGAAAGAAAGAGGAAAGAAAGAAAGAGGAAAGAAAGAAAGAAGAAAGAAAGAAGGAAGAAAGAAGAAAGAAAGAAAGAGGAAAGAAAGAAAGAAAAAAGAAAGAAAGAAGAAAGAAAGAAGAAAGAAAAATAAAGAAAGAAGAAAGAAAGTAAGAAGAAAGAAAGAAGGAAGAAAGGAGAAAGAAAGAAGAAGAAAGAAATAAAGAAGAAAGAAAGAAGAAAGACAGAAAGAAGAAAGAAAGAATGAAGAAAGAAGAAAGAAAGAAAGAGGAAAGAAAGAAAGAAGAAAGAAAGAAAGGAGAAAGAAAGAAAGAAAAAAGAAAGAAAGAAAGAAGAAAGAAAGTAAGAAGAAAGAAAGTAGGAAGAAAGAAGAAAAATGAAAGAAGAAAGAAATAAAGAAGAAAGAAAGAAGAAAGAAAGAAAGAAAGAAAGAAAGAAAGAAAGAAAGAAAGAAGAAAGAAGAAAGAAGAAAGAAAGAAAGAAGAAAGAAAGAAGAAAGAAAGAAGAAAGAAAGAAGAAAGAAAGAAAGAAGAAACAAAGAAGAAAGAAAGAAAGAAGAAAGAAGAAAGAAGAAAGAAAGAAAGAAGAAAGAAAGACAAAAGAAAGAAATTCGAAAGAAATAAAGACGAGAGAAAGAAAGACGAGAAAGAAAGACGAGAGAAAGAAAGACGAGAGAAAGAAAGAAGAAAGAGAGAAAGAAGAAAGAAAGAAGAAAGAAAGAAAGAAAGAAGAAAGAAAGAAGAAAGAAAGAAAGAAGAAAGAAGAAAGAAAGAAAGAAGATAGAAAGAAAGAAAGAAAGAAGAAAGAAAGAAAGAAGAGAGAAAGAAAGAAGAAAGGAAGAAGGAAGAAAGAAGAAAGAAAGAAAGAAGAAAGAAAGAAGAAACAAAGAAAGAAGTAAGAAAGAGGGACGACAGAAAGAAAGACGAGAGAAAGAAAGACGAGAGAAAGAAAGACGAGAGAAAGAAAGACGAGAGAAAGACGAAAGAAAGAAAGACGAAAGAAAGAAAGAAAGGCGAGAGAAAGAAAGGCGAGAGAAAGAAATACGAGAGAAAGAAAGAAGAAAGAAAGAAAGAAGAAAGAAAGAAGAAAGAAAGAAAGAAGAATGAAGAAAGAAAGAAGAAAGAAAGAAGAAAGAAGAAAGAAGAAAGAAAGAAGAAAGAAAGAAAGAAGAAAGAAAGAATGTAGAAAGAAAGAAAGACGAAAGAAGAAAGAAAAAAAGAAGGAAGAAGAAAGAAAGAAAGAAGAAATAAAGAAAGAAGAAATAAAGAAAGAAGAAAGAAGAAAGAAAGAACGAAGAAAGAAAGAAAGAAGAAAGAAAGAAGAAAGAAGAAAAAAGAAAGAAGAAAGAAAGAAAGGAGAAAGAAAGAAAGAAGAAAAAAGAAAGAAGAAAGAAAGAAAGAAGAAAGAAAGAAGAAAGAAGAAAGAAAGAAGAAAGAACAAAGAAAGGAAGAAAGAAAGAAAGAAAGAAAAAAGAAAGAAAGAAAAAAGAAAGAAAGAAAGAAGAAAGAAAGTAAGAAGAAAGAAAGAAGGAAGAAAAAAGAAAGAAAGAAAGAAAGAAGAAAAAAATAATGAAGAAAGAAAGAAAGAAGAAAGAAAGAAGAAAGAAAGAAAGAAAGAATGAATAAAGAAAGAAGAAAGAAAGAAAGAAGAAAGAAAGAAAGAAAGAAGAAAGAAAGAAGAAAGAAAGAAAGAAGAAAGAAAGAAAGACAAAAGAAAGAAAGATGAAAGAAAGAAAGAAGAAAGAAAGAAAGAAGAAAGAAAGAAAAAAGAAAGAAAGAAAGAAGAAAGAAAGAAAGACGACAGAAAGAAAGACGAGAGAAAGAAAGACGAGAGAAAGACGAAAGAAAGAAAGAAGAAAGAAAGAAAGTCGAGAGAAAGAAAGACGAGAGAAAGAAAAGAAGAAAAAAAGACGAGAGAAAGAAAGAAGGAAAGAAGAAAGAAAGAAGAAAGAAAGAAGAAAGAAAGAAGAAAGAAAGAAAGACGAGAGAAAGAAAGACGAAAGAAAGAAAGAAGAAAGAAAGAAAGAAGAAAGAAGAAAGAAAGAAAGAAGAAAGAAAGAAGAAAGAAGAAAGAAAGAAAGAAAGAAGAAAGAAAGAAAGAAGAAAGAAATAAAGAAGAAAGAAAGTAGGAAGAAAGAAGAAAGAAAGAAAGAAGAAAGAAAGAAAGAAGAAAGAAAGAAAAAATAAAGAAAGACGAGAGAAAGAAAGACGAAAGAAAGAAGAAAGAAAGAAGAAAGAAAGAAAGAAGAAAGAAGAAAGAAAGAAAGATAGAAGATAGAAAGAAAGAAGAATGAAAGAAAGAAGAAAGAAAGAAAGAAAGAAAGAAGAAAGAAAGAAAGAAGAAAGAAAGAAAGACGAAAGAAGAAAGAAAGAAAGAAGGAAGAAGAAAGAAAGAAAGAAGAAATAAAGAAAGAAGAAAGGAAGAAAGAAGAAAGAAGAAAGAAAGAACGAAGAAAGAAAGAAAGAAGAAAGAAAGAAGAAAGAAGAAAAAAAGAAAGAAAGAAGAAAGAAAGAAAGAAGAAAGAAAGAAGAAAGAAAGAAATAAGAAAGAAAGAAGAAAGAAGAAAAAAGAAAGAAAGAAGAAAGAAAGAAAAAAGAAAGAAAGAAAAAAGAAAGAAAGAAAGAAGAAAGAAATAAAGAAGAAAGAAAGAAAGAAGAAAGAAAGAGAGAAGAAAGAAAGAAAGAAGAAAGAAGAAAGAAAGAAAGATAGAAGATAGAAAGAAAGAAGAATGAAAGAAAGAAGAAAGAAAGAAAGAAAGAAAGAAGAAAGAAAGAAAGAAGAAATAAAGAAAGAAGAAAGGAAGAAAGAAGAAAGAAGAAAGAAAGAACAAAGAAAGAAAGAAAGAAGAAAGAAAGAAGAAAGAAGAAAAAAAGAAAGAAAGAAGAAAGAAAGAAAGAAGAAAGAAAGAAGAAAGAAAGAAATAAGAAAGAGAGAGAGAAGAAAGAAGGAAAGAAAGAAAGAATGAATAAAGAAAGAAGAAAGAAAGAAAGAAGAAAGAAAGAAAGACGAAAGAAAGAAAGACAAAAGAAAGAAAGACGAAAGAAATAAGGACGAGAGAAAGAAAAGCGAGAAAGAAAGACGAGAGAAAGAAAGACGAGAGAAAGAAAGAAGAAGGAAAGAAGAAAGAAAGAAAGAAGAAAGAAAGAAGAAAGAAAGAAGAAAGAAAGAAAGACGAGAGAAAGAAAGACGAAAGAAAGAAAGCAGAAAGAATGGAAGAAAGAGAGAAAGAAAGAAAGAAAGAAGAAAGAAAGAAGAAAGAAAGAAATAAGAAAGAAGAAAGAAAGAAAGAAGAAAGAAAGAAGAAAGAAAGAAGAAAGAAAGAAAGAAAGAAGAAAGAAAGAAAGAAGAAAGAAAGAAAGAAGAAAGAAAGAAGGAAGAAAGAAGAAAGAAAGAAAGAAGAAAGAAAGAAAGAAAAAATAAAGAAAGAAGAAAGAAAGAAAGAAGAAAGAAAGAAGAAAGAAAGAAATAAGAAAGAAAGAAAGAAGAAAGAAAGAAAGAAGAAAGCAAGAAAGAGGACAGAAAGAAAGACGAGAGAAAGAAAGACGAGAGAATGACGAAAGAAAGAAAGAAGAAAGAAAGAAAGAAAGTCGAGAGAAAGAAAGACGAGAGAAAGAAAAGAAGAAAGAAAGAAAGAAGAAAGAAAGAAGAAAGAAAGAAGAAAGAAAGAAGAATTAAAGAAGAAAGAAAGAAGAAAGAAAGAAAGAAGAAGGAAAGAAAGAAGAAAGAAAGAAAGAAGAAAGAAGAAAGAAAGAAAGAAAGAAGAAAGAAAGAAGAATTAAAGAAGAAAGAAAGAAGAAACAAAGAAAGAAAAAAGAAAGAAAGAAGAAAAAAAGAAAGAAAGAAGAAAGAAAGAAAGAAGAAAGAAAGAAGAAAGAAGAAAGAAAGAAAGAAATAAGAAAGAAGAAAGAAGACAGGAGAAAGAAAGAAAGAAGAAAGAAAGAATGAAGAAGGAAAGAAGAAAGAAAGAAGAAAGAAAGAAGAAAGAAGAAAGAAAGAAAGAAGAAAGAAGAAAGAAGGAAAGAAGAAAGAAGAAAGAAAGAAAGAAAGAAGAAAGAAAGAAGAAAGAAGAAAGAAGAAAGAAGGAAAGAAAGAAGAAAGAAAGAAAGAAGAAAGAAAGAAAGAAAAAAGAAAGAAAGAAAGTAGAAAGAAAGTAAGAAGCAAGAAGGAAAAAAGGAGATAGAAAGAAAGAAGAAAGAAAGAAAGAAGAAAGAAAGAAAGAAGAAAGAAAGAAGGAAGGAAGGAAGGAAGGAAGGAAGAAAGAAAGAAAGAAAGAAAGAAAGAAAGAAAGAAAGAAAGAAAGAAAGAAAGAAAGAAAGAAAGAAGAAAGAAAGAATAAGGAAAGAAAGAAGAAAGAATGAAAAAAGAAAGAAAGAAAGAAAGAAGAAAGAAAGACAGATGAAAGAAAGACGAAAGAAAGACGAAAGAAAGACGAAAAAAGAAACACGAGAGAAATAAAGACGAGAGAAAGAAAGAGGAGAGAAAGAAAGACGAGAGAAAGAAAGACGAGAGAAAGACGAAAGGAAGAGAGAAGAAAGAAAGAAGGAAAGAAAGAATGAAGAAAGAAAGAAGAAAGAAACAAAGACGAAAGTAAGAAAGACGAGAGAAAGAAAGACGAGAGAAGGAAAGACGAGAGAAAGAAAGACGAAAGAAAGAAAGAAGAAAAAAGGAAGAAAGAAAGAAAGAAAGAAGAAAGAAGGAAAGAAGAAAGAAAGAAAGAAGAAAGAAAGAAGAAAGAAAGAAAGAAGGAAGAAAGAAAGAAGAAAGAAAGGAGAAAGAAAGAAGAAGAAAGAAGAAAGAAAGAAAAAAGAAAGAACGAAGAAAGAAGGAAAGAAGAAAGAAAGACGAAAGAAAGATAGAAGAAAGAAAGAAAGAAGAAAGAAAGAAAAAAGAAAGAAAGAAAGAAGAAAGAAAGAAAGAAAGAAAGAAGAAAGAAAGATAGAAGAAAGAATGAAGAAAGAAAAAAGAAGAAAGAAAGAAGAAACAAAGAAAGAAGAAAGAAGAAAGAAAGAAAGACGAAAGAAAGAAAGACAAAAGAAAGAAATACGAAAGATATAAAGACGAGAGAAAGAAAGACGAGAAAGAAAGACGAGAGAAAGAAAGACGCAAGAAAGAAAGAAGAAAGAATAGAAGAAAGAAAGAAAGAAAGAAGAAAGAAAGAAAAAAGAGAGAAATAAGAAAGAAGAAAGATAAAAAGAAGAGAGAAAGAAAGAAGAAAGAAAGAAAGAAATAAGAAAGAAAGAAAGAAGAAAGAAAGAAAGAAGAAAGAAAGAAGGAAGAAAAAGAAAGAAAGAAAGAAGAAAGAAAGAAAGAAGAAAGAAAGAAAGAAAGAAGAAAGAAAGTAAGAAGAAAGAAAGAAGGAAGAAAAAAGAAAGAAAGAAAGAAGAAAGAAATAAAGAATAAAGAAAGAAGAACGAAAGAAAGAAGAAATAAAGACAGACGAGAGAAAGAAAGACGAGAGAAAGAAAGACGAGAGAAAGACGAAAGAAAGAAAGACGAAAGAAAGAAAGAAGGGCGAGAGAAAGAAAGATGAGAGAAAGAAAGAAGAAAGAAAGAAAGAAGAAAAAAAGAAGAAATAAAGAAAGAAGAAAGAAAGAAAGAAGAAAGAGAGAAAGAAGAAAGAAAGAAAGAAGAAAGAAAGAAGAAAGAAAGAAGAAAGAAAAAGACGAGAGAAAGACGAGAGAAAGAAAGACGAGAGAAAGAAAGAAGAAAGAAAGAAAGAAGAAAGAAAGAAGAAAGAAAGAAGAAAGAAAAAGACGAGAGAAAGACGAGAGAAAGACGAGAGAAAGAAATACGAAAGAAAGAAAGAAGAAAGAATAGAAGAAAGAAAGAAAGAAAGAAGAAAGAAAGAAGAAAGAAAGAAAGAAGAGAGAAGAAAGAAAGAAAGAAGAGAGAAAGAAAGAAAGAAGGAAGAAAGAAAGAAAGAAGAGAGAAAGAAAGAAGAAAGAAAGAAGGAAGAAAGAAGAAAGAAAGAAAGAAGAAAGAAAGAAGAAACAAAGAAAGAAGTAAGAAAGAGGGACGTCAGAAAGAAGGACGAGAGAAAGAAAGACGAGAGAAAGAAAGACGAGAGAAAGAAAGACGAGAGAAAGACGAAAGAAAGAAAGACGAAAGAAAGAAAGAAAGGAGAGAGAAAGAAAGGCGAGAGAAAGAAATACGAGAGAAAGAAAGAAGAAAGAAAGAAAGAAGTAAGAAAGAAGAAAGAAAGAAAGAAGAATGAAGAAAGGAAGAAGAAAGAAAGAAGAAAAAAAAAAGAAGAAAGAAAGAAGAAAGAAAGAAAGAAGAAAGAAAGAAAGAAAGAAAGAATGAAGAAAGAGAGAAGAAAGAAAGAAGAAAGAAAGAAAGAAAGAAGAAAGAAAGAAAGAAAGAAGAAAGAAAGATAGAAGAAAGAATGAAGAAAGAAAAAAGAAGAAAGAAAGAAGAAAGAAGAAAGAAAGACGAAAGAAAGAAAGACAAAAGAAAGAAATACGAAAGAAATAAAGACGAGAGAAAGAAAGACGAGAAAGAAAGACGAGAGAAAGAAAGACGAGAGAAAGAAAGACGAAAGAAAGAAAGAAGAAAGAATAGAAGAAAGAAAGAAAGAAAGAAGAAAGAAAGAAGAAAGAGAGAAAGAAGAAAGAAGAAAGAGAAAAAGAAGAGAGAAAGAAAGAAGAAAGAAAGAAAGAAAGAAAGAAGAAAGAAAGAAAGAAGAAAGAAAGAAGGAAGAAAGAAGAAAGAAAGAAAGAAGAAAGAAAGAAAGAAGAAAGAAAGAAAGAAGAAATAAAGACAGACGAGAGAAAGAAAGACGAGAGAAAGAAAGACGAGAGAAAGAAAGACGAGAGAAAGAAAGAAGAAAGAAAGAAAGAAGTAAGATAGAAGAAAGAAAGAAAGAAGAAAAAAAGAAAGAAGAAAGAAAGAAGAAAGAAAGAAAGAAGATAGAAGAAAGAAAGAAGAAAGAAGAAAGAAGAAAGAAGAAAGAAGAAAGAAAGAAAGAAGAAAGAAAGAAAGAAGAAAGAAGAAAGAAGAAAGAAAGAAAGAAGAAAAAAGAAGAAAGAAAGAAGAAAGAAAGAAGAAAGAAAGAAAGAAGAAAGAAAGAAAGAAGAAAGAAAGTAGGAAGAAAGAAGAAAGAAAGAAAGAAGAAAGAAAGAAAGAAGAAAGACAGAAAGAAGAAAGAAAGAAGGAAGAAAGAAGAAAGAAAGAAAGAGGAAAGAAAGAAAGAAGAAAGAAAGAAAGAAGAAAGAAAGAAGAAAGAAAAATAAAGAAAGAAAGAAGAAAGAAAGTAAGAAGAAATAAAGAAGGAAGAAAGGAGAAAGAAAGAAGAAGAAAGAAATAAAGAAGAAAGAAAGAAAGAAGAAACAAAGAAAGAAAGAAGAAAGAAAGAAAGAAAGAAAGAATGAAGAAAGAAAGAAGAAAGAAAGAAAGAAGAAAGAAAGAAGGAAGAAAGGAAGAAGGAAGAAAGAAAGAAGAAAGAAAAAAGAAGAAAGAAAGAAGAAAGAAAGAAAGAAAAAAGAAAGAAAGAAAGAAAGAAAGAAAGACGAAAGAAAGAAAGACAAAAGAAAGAAATTCGAAAGAAATAAAGACGAGAGAAAGAAAGACGAGAAAGAAAGACGAGAGAAAGAAAGACGAGAGAAACAAAGAAGAAAGAAAGAAAGAAGAAAGAAAGAAGAAACAAAGAAGAAAGAAAAAGACGAGAGAAAGACGAGAGAAAGAAAGACGAGAGAAAGAAAGAAGAAAGAAAGTAAGAAGAAAGAAGAAAGAAAGAAGAAAGAAAAAGACGAGAGAAAGACGAGAGAAAGAAAGAAAGAAAGAAGAAAGAAAGAAAGAAGAGAGAAAGAAAGAAGAAAGAAAGAAGGAAGAAAGTAGAAAGAAAGAAAGAAGAAAGAGAGAAGAAACAAAGAAAGAAGTAAGAAAGAGGGACGACAGAAAGAAAGACGAGAGAAAGAAAGACGAGAGAAAGAAAGACGAGAGAAAGAAAGACGAGAGAAAGACGAAAGAAAGAAAGACGAAAGAAAGAAAGAAAGGCGAGAGAAAGAAAGGCGAGAGAAAGAAATACGAGAGAAAGAAAGAAGAAAGAAAGAAAGAAGAAAGAAAGAAGAAAGAAAGAAGGAAGAATGAAGAAAGAAAGAAGAAAGAAAGAAGAAAGAAGAAAGAAGAAAGAAAGAAGAAAGAAAGAAAGAAGAAAGAAGAAAGAAGAAAGAAGAAAGAAAGAAAGAAGAAAGAAAGAAGAAAGAAAGAAAGAGAGAGAAAGAAAGAAAGAAGAAAGAAAGAAAGAAGAAAGAAAGAAAGAAGAAAGAAAGAAGAAAGAAAGAAGAAAGAAAGAAGAAAGAAAGAAAGAAAGAAGAAAGAAAGAAAGACGAAAGAAGAAAGAAAGAACGAATAAAGAAGAAAGAAAGAAAGAAGAAATAAAGAAAGAAGAAAGAAAGAAAGAAGAAAGAAGAAAGAAAGAAAGAAGAAAGAAAGAAAGAAGAAAGAAAGAAGAAAGAAAGAAAGAAGAAAGAAAGAAGAATGAAGAAAGAAAGAAAGAAGAAAGAAAGAAAGAAGAAAGAAAGAAAAAGAAAGAAAGAAAGAAGAAAGAAAGAAAGAAGAAAGAAAGAAGAAAGAAAGAAGAAAGAATGAAGAAAGAAAGGAGAAAGAAAGAAAGAAAAAAGAAAGAAAGAAGAAAGAAAGTAAGAAGAAAGAAAGTAGGAAGAAAGAAGAAAAGTGAAAGAAGAAAGAAATAAAGAAGAAAGAAAGAAGAAAGAAAGAAAGAAAGAGAGAAAGAAAGAAAGAAGAAAGAAAGTAAGAAGAAAGAAAGAGGGACGACAGAAAGAAAGACGAGAGAAAGAAAGACGAGAGAAAGAAAGACGAGAGAAAGAAAGACGAGAGAAAGACGAAAGAAAGACGAAAGAAAGAAAGAAAGGCGAGAGAAAGAAAGGCGAGAGAAAGAAATACGAGAGAAAGAAAGAAGGAAGAAAGAAAGAAGAAAGAAAGAAGAAAGAAAGAAGGAAGAATGAAGAAAGAAAGAAGAAAGAAAGAAGAAAGAAGAAAGAAGAAAGAAAGAAGAAAGAAAGAAAGAAGAAAGAAGAAAGAAGAAAGAAGAAAGAAAGAAGAAAGAAAGAAAGAAGAGAGAAGAAAGAAGAAAGAAGAAAGAAAGAAAGAAGAAAGAAAGAAGAAAGAAAGAAAGAAAGAGAGAAAGAAAGAAAGAAGAAAGAAAGAAAGAAGAAAGAAAGAAAGAAGAAAGAAAGAAGAAAGAAAGAAGAAAGAAAGAAGAAAGAAAGAAAGAAGAAAGAAAGAAAGACGAAAGAAGAAAGAAAGAAAGAATAAAGAAGAAAGAAAGAAAGAAGAAATAAAGAAAGAAGAAAGAAAGAAAGAAGAAAGAAGAAAGAAAGAAAGAAGAAAGAAAGAAAGAAGAAAGAAAGAAGAAAGAAGAAAGAAAGAAAGAAGAAAGAAAGAAGAAAGAAAAAAGAAAGAAAGAAGAAAGAAAGTAAGAAGAAAGAAAGTAGGAAGAAAGAAGAAAAATGAAAGAAGAAAGAAATAAAGAAGAAAGAAAGAAGAAAGAAAGAAAGAAAGAAAGAAAGAAAGAAAGAAAGAATGAATAAAGAAAGAAGAAAGAAAGAAAGAAGAAAGAAAGAAAGAAAGAAGAAGTAAAGAAGAAAGAAAGAAGAAAGAAAAAAGAAGATAGAAAGAAGAGAGAAAGAAAGAAGAAAGAAAGAAAGAAGAAAGAAAGAAAGACGAAAGAAAGAAAGACAAAAGAAAGAAAGACGAAAGAAATAAGAACGAGACAAAGAAAGATGAGAAAGAACGACGAGAGAAAGATATACGACAGAAAGAAAGAAGAAAGAAAGTAGGAAGAAAGAAAGAATAAAGAAAGAAGAGAGAGAAAAAAAGAAAGAAAGAAAGAAGAAAGAAAGAAGAAAGAAAGAAGAAAGAAAGAAAGAAAGAAAGAAAGAAAGAATGAAAGAAAGAAAGAAAGAATGAATGAAGAAAGAAAATAGAAAGAAAGAAAAAAGAAAGAAAGAAAGAAGAAAGAAAGAAAGAAAGAAAGAAGAAAGAAAGAAAAAAGAGAGAAAGAAGAAAGAAGAAAGATAAAAAGGAGAGAGAAAGAAAGAAGAAAGAAAGAAAGAAAGAAGAAAGAAAGAAAGAAGAAAGAAAGAAAGAAGAAAGAAAGAAGGAAGAAAGAAGAAAGAAAGAAAGAAGAAAGAAAGAAAGAAGAAAGAAAGAAAGAAAGAAAGAAGAAAGAAAGTAAGAAGAAAGAAAGAAGGAAGAAAAAAGAAAGAAAGAAAGAAGAAAGAAATAAAGAATAAGAAAGAAGAACGAAAGAAAGAAGAAATAAAGACAGACGAGAGAAAGAAAGACGAGAGAAAGAAAGACGAGAGAAAGACGAAAGAAAGAAAGACAAAAGAAAGAAAGAAAGGCGAGAGAAAGAAAGATGAGAGAAAGAAATAAGAAAGAAAGAAAGAAGAAAAAAAGAAGAAATAAAGAAAGAAGAAAGAAAGAAAGAAGAAAGAGAGAAAGAAGAAAGAAGAAGGAAAGAAGAAAGAAAGAAGAAAGAAGAAAGAAGAAAGAAAGAAAGAAGAAAGAAAGAAAGAAGAAAGAAGAAAGAAGAAAGAAAGAAAGAAGAAAGAAAGAAGAAAGAAAGAAGAAAGAAAGAAGAAAGAAAGAAAGAAGAAAGAAAGAAGAAAGAAGAAAGAAAGAAAGAAGAAAGAAAGAAAGAAATAAAGAAGAGAGAAAGAAAGAAGAAAGAAAGAAAGACGAAAGAAGAAAGAAAGAAAGAAGAAAGAAGAAAGAAAGAAAGAAGAAATAAAGAAAGAAGAAAGAAAGAAAGAAGAAAGAAGAAAGAAAGAACGAAGAAAGAAAGAAAGAAGAAAGAAAGAAGAAAGAAGAAAGAAAGAAAGAAGAAAGAAAGAAAGGAGAAAGAAAGAAAGAAGAAAGAAAGAAAGAAAGAAGAAAGAAAGAAGAAAGAAGAAAGAACGAAAGAAAGAAGAAAGAAAAAAGAAAGAAAGAAAGAAAAAAGAAAGAAAGAAAGAAGAAAGAAAGTAAGAAGAAAGAAAGAAGGAAGAAAAAAGAAAGAAAGAAAGAAGAAAGAAATAAAGAATAAAGAAAGAAGAACGAAAGAAAGAAGAAAGAAAGAAAGAAAGAAAGAAAGAAAGAAAGAAAGAAGAAAGAAAGAAGAAAGAAAGAAAGAAGAAAGAGAGAAAGAAAGAAGAAAGAAAGAAGAAAGAAAGAAAGAAGAAAGGAAAAAGAAAGAAAGAAGAAAGAAATAAAGACGAGAGAAAGGAAGACGAGAGAAAGAAAGACGAGAGAAAGAAATACGAGAGAAAGAAAGAAGAAAGAATGGAAGAAAGAGAGAAAGAAAGAAAGAAAGAAAGAGGAAAGAAAGAAAGAAAGAAAGAAAGAAAGAAGGAAAGAAAGAATGAAGAAAGAAAGAAGAAAGAAAGAAAGAAGAAAGATAGAAGAAAGAATGAAGAAAGAAGAAAGAAAGAAAGAAGAAAGAAGGAAGAAAGAAAGAAGAAAGAAAGGAAGAAGAAAGAAGAAAGAAGAAAGAATAAAGAAAGAGAGAAGAAAGATAGAAGGAAGAAAGAAGGAAGAAAGAAAGAAGAAAGAAAGAAAGAAGAAAGAAAGAAGAAAGAAAGTAAGAAGAAAGAAAGACGAAAGAATGATAGAAGATAGAAAGAAAGAAGAAAGAAAGAAAGAAGAAAGAAAGAAAGTAAGAAGAAAGAAAGAATGTAGAAAGAAAGAAAGACGAAAGAAGAAGAAAAAATAAGGAAGAAGAAAGAAAGAAAGAGAAATAAAGAAAGAAGAAATAAAGAAAGAAGAAATAGAAAGAAAGAACGAAGAAGAAAGAAAAGAAGAAAGAAAGAAGAAAGAAGAAAAAAGAAAGAAAGAAGAAAGAAAGAAAGGAGAAAGAAAGAAAGAAGAAAAAAGAAAGAAGAAAGAAAAAGAAGAGAAGAAAGAAGAAAGATAAAGAAAGAAGAAAGAAAGAAAGAAAAGGAAAGAAAGAAAGAAGAAGAAAAAGAAAGAAAGAAAAAGAAAGAAAGAAAGAAGAAAGAAAGTAAGAAGAAGAAAGTTGGAAGAAAAAAGAAAGAAGAAAGAAAGAAGAAAAAAATAATGAAGAAAGAAAGAAAGAAGAAAGAAAGAAGAAAGAAAGAAAGAAGAAAGAAAGAAAGACAAAAGAAAGAAAGATGAAAGAAAGAAAGAAGAAAGAAAGAAAGAAAGAAGAAAGAAGGAAAGACGACAGAAAGAAAGACGAGAGAAAGAAAGACGAGAGAAAGACGAAAGAAAGAAAGAAGAAAGAAAGAAAGTCGAGAGAAAGAAAGACGAGAGAAGAAAAGAAGAAAAAAAGACGAGAGAAAGAAAGAAGAAGGAAAGAAGAAAGAAAGAAGAAAGAAAGAAGAAAGAAAGAAAGACGAGAGAAAGAAAGACGAAAGAAAGAAAGAAGAAAGAAAGAAAGAAGAAAGAAGAAAGAAGAAAGAAGAAAGAAAGAAGAAAGAAGAAAGAAAGAAAGAAAGAAGAAAGAAAGAAAGAAGAAAGAAAGAAAGAAGAAAGAAAGTAGGAAGAAAGAAGAAAGAAAGAAAGAAGAAAGAAAGAAAGAAGAAAGACAGAAAGAAGAAAGAAAGAAGGAAGAAAGAAGAAAGAAAGAAAGAGGAAAGAAAGAAAGAAGAAAGAAAGAAAGAAGAAAGAAAGAAGAAAGAAAAATAAAGAAAGAAAGAAGAAAGAAAGTAAGAAGAAATAAAGAAGGAAGAAAGGAGAAAGAAAGAAGAAGAAAGAAATAAAGAAGAAAGAAAGAAAGAAAGAAGAAAGAAAGAAAGAAAGAAAGAATGAAGAAAGAAAGAAGAAAGAAAGAAGAAAGAAAGAAGGAGAAAGGAAGAAGGAAGAAAGAAAGAGAAAGAAAAAAGAAGAAAGAAAGAAGAAAGAAAGAAAGAAAAAAGAAAGAAAGAAAGAAAGAAAGAAAGACGAAAGAAAGAAAGACAAAAGAAAGAAATTCGAAAGAAATAAAGACGAGAGAAAGAAAGACGAGAAAGAAAGACGAGAGAAGAAAGACGAGAGAAACAAAGAAGAAAGAAAGAAAGAAGAAAGAAAGAAGAAAGAAAGAAGAAAGAAAAAGACGAGAGAAAGACGAGAGAAAGAAAGACGAGAGAAAGAAAGAAGAAAGAAAGAAAGAAGAAAGAAAGAAGAAAGAAAGAAGAAAGAAAAAGACGAGAGAAAGACGAGAGAAAGAAAGAAAGAAAGAAGAAAGAAAGAAAGAAGAGAGAAAGAAAGAAGAAAGAAAGAAGGAAGAAAGAAGAAAGAAAGAAAGAAGAAAGAGAGAAGAAACAAAGAAAGAAGTAAGAAAGAGGGACGACAGAAAGAAAGACGAGAGAAGAAAGACGAGAGAAAGAAAGACGAGAGAAAGAAAGACGAGAGAAAGACGAAAGAAAGAAAGACGAAAGAAAGAAAGAAAGGCGAGAGAAAGAAAGGCGAGAGAAAGAAATACGAGAGAAAGAAAGAGAAAGAAAGAAAGAAGAAAGAAAGAATAAAGAAAGAAGGAAGAATGAAGAAAGAAAGAAGAAAGAAAGAAGAAAGAAGAAAGAAGAAGAAAGAAGAAAGAAAGAAAGAAGAAAGAAGAAAGAAGAAAGAAGAAAGAAAGAAAGAAGAAAGAAAGAAGAAAGAAAGAAAGAGAGAGAAAGAAAGAAAGAAGAAGAAAGAAAGAAGAAAGAAAGAAAGAAGAAAGAAAGAAGAAAGAAAGAAAGAAGATAGAAGAAAGAAAGAAGAAAGAAGAAAGAAGAAAGAGAAAGAAGAAAGAAAGAAAGAAGAAAGAAAGAAAGAAGAAAGAAGAAAGAAAAAGAAAGAAAGAAGAAAAAAGAAGAAAGAAAGAAGAAAGAAAGAAGAAAGAAAGAAAGAAGAAAGAAAGAAAGAAGAAAGAAAGTAGGAAGAAAGAAGAAAGAAAGAAAGAAGAAAGAAAGAAAAAGAAAGAAAGAAAGAAGAAAGAAAGAAAGAAGAAAGAAAGAAGAAAGAAAGAAGAAAGAAAGAAGAAAGAAAGGAGAAAGAAAGAAAGAAAAAAGAAAGAAAGAAGAAAGAAAGTAAGAGAAAGAAAGTAGGAAGAAAGAAGAAAAGTGAAAGAAGAAAGAAATAAAGAAGAAAGAAAGAAGAAAGAAAGAAAGAAGAAAGAAAGAAAGAAAGAAAGAAAGAAAGAAAGAAAGAAAGAAAGAATAAAGAAAGAAGAAAGAAAGAAAGAAGAAAGAAAGAAAGACGAAAGAAAGAAAGACAAAAGAAAGAAATACGAAAGAAGAAAGACGAGAGAAAGAAGAGAAGAAAGACGAGAGAAAGAAAGACGAGAGAAAGAAAGAAGAAAGAAAGAAAGAAGTAAGATAGAAGAAAGAAAGAAAGAAGAAAAAAAGAAAGAAGAAAGAAAGAAGAAAGAAAGAAAGAAGATAGAAGAAAGAAAGAAGAAAGAAGAAAGAAGAAAGAAGAAAGAAGAAAGAAGAAAGAAGAAAGAGGAAAGAAAGAAAGAAGAAAGTAAGAAAGAAGAAAGAAGAAAGAAGAAGGAAAGAAAGAAGAAAAAAGAAGAAAGAAAAAAGAAAGAAAGAAGAAAGAAAGAAGAAAGAAAGAAAGAAGAAAGAAAGTAGGGAGAAAGAAGAAAGAAAGAAAGAAGAAAGAAAGAAAGAAGAAAGACAGAAAGAAGAAAGAAAGAAAGAAGAAAGAAAGAAGAAAGAAAAATAAAGAAAGAAAGAGAAAGAAAGTAAGAAGAAAGAAAGAAGGAAGAAAGGAGAAAGAAAGAAGAAGAAAGAAATAAAGAAGAAAGAAAGAAACAAGAAAGAAAGAAAGAAGAAAGAAAGAAAGAAAGAAAGAATGAAGAAAGAAAGAAGAAAGAAAGAAAGAAGAAAGAAAGAAGGAAGAAAGGAAGAAGGAAGAAAGAAAGAAGAAAGAAAAAAGAAGAAGAAAGAAGAAAGTAAGAAAGAAAAAAGAAAGAAAGTAGGGAGAAAGAAGAAAGAAAGAAAGAAAGAAGAAAGAAAGAAAGAGGAAAGAAAGAAAGAAGAAAGAAAGAAAGAAGAAGAAAGAAGAAAGAAAAATAAAGAAAGAAAGAAGAAAGAAGTAAGAAGAAAGAAAGAAGGAAGAAAGGAGAAAGAAAGAAGAAGAAAGAAATAAAGAAGAAAGAAAGAAACAAGAAAGAAAGAAAGAAGAAAGAAAGAAAGAAAGAAAGAATGAAGAAAGAAAGAAGAAAGAAGAAAGAAGAAAGAAAGAAGGAAGAAAGGAAGAAGGAAGAAAGAAAGAAGAAAGAAAAAAGAAGAAAGAAAGAAGAAAGAAAGAAGAAAAAAGAAAGAAAGAAAGAAAGAAAGACAAAAGAAAGAAAGACAAAAGAAAGAAATTCGAAAGAAATAAAGACGAGAGAAAGAAAGACGAGAAAGAAAGACGAGAGAAAGAAAGACGAGAGAAAGAAAGAAGAAAGAAAGAAAGAAGAAAGAAAGAAGAAAGAAAGAAGAAAGAAAAAGACGAGAGAAATACGAGAGAAAGAAAGACGAGAGAAAGAAAGAAGAAAGAAAGAAAGAAGAATGAAGAAGAAAGAAAGAAGAAAGAAAAAGACGAGAGAAAGACGAGAGAAAGAAAGACGAGAGAAAGAAATACGAAAGAAAGAAAGAAGAAAGAATAGAAGAAAGAAAGAAAGAAGAAAGAAAGAAAGAAGAGAGAAAGAAAGAAAGAAAGAAGAAAGAAAGAAAGAAGAGAGAAAGAAAGTAGAAAGAAAGAAGGAAGAAAGAAAGAAGAAAGAAAGAAAGAAGAAAGAAAGAAGAAAGAAAGTAAGAAGAAAGAAAGAGGGACGACAGAAAGAAAGACGAGAGAAAGAAAGACGAGAGAAAGAAAGACGAGAGAAAGAAAGACGAGAGAAAGACGAAAGAAAGACGAAAGAAAGAAAGAAAGGCGAGAGAAAGAAAGGCGAGAGAAAGAAATACGAGAGAAGAAAGAAGAAAGAAAGAAAGAAGAAAGAAAGAAGAAAGAAAGAAGGAAGAATGAAGAAAGAAAGAAGAAAGAAAGAAGAAAGAAGAAAGAAGAAAGAAAGAAGAAAGAAAGAAAGAAGAAAGAAAGAAGAAAGAAAGAAGGAAGAATGAAGAAAGAAAGAAGAAAGAAAGAAGAAAGAAGAAAGAAGAAAGAAAGAAGAAAGAAAGAAAGAAGAAAGAAGAAAGAAGAAAGAAGAAAGAAAGAAGAAAGAAAGAAAGAAGAGAGAAGAAAGAAGAAAGAAGAAAGAAAGAAAGAAGAAAGAAAGAAGAAAGAAAGAAAGAAAGAGAGAAAGAAAGAAAGAAGAAAGAAAGAAAGAAGAAAGAAAGAAAGAAGAAAGAAAGAAAGAAGAAAGAAAGAAGAAAGAAAGAAGAAAGAAAGAAGAAAGAAAGAAAGAAGAAAGAAAGAAAGACGAAAGAGAAAGAAAGAAAGAATAAAGAAGAAAGAAGAAAGAAGAAATAAAGAAAGAAGAAAGAAAGAAAGAAGAAAGAAGAAAGAAAGAAAGAGAAAGAAAGAAAGAAGAAGAAAGAAGAAGAAGAAAGAAAGAAAGAAGAAAGAAAGAAGAAGAAGAAAGAAAGAAAGAAGTAAGAAAGAAAGAAGAAAGAAAGAAAAAGAAGAAAGAAAGAAGAGAGAAAGAAAGAAGAAAGAAAGAAGAAAGAAAAAGAAAGAAAGAAGAAAGAAGTAAGAAGAAAGAAAGTAGGAAGAAGAAAAATGAAAGAAGAAAGAAATAAAGAAGAAAGAAAGAAGAAGAAAGAAAGAAAAGAAAGAAAGAAAGAAAGAAAGAAAGAATAAAGAAAGAAGAAAGAAAGAAGAAGAAAGAAAGAAAGAAGAAGTAAAGAAGAAAGAAAGAAGAAAGAAAAAAGAAGATAGAAAGAAGAGAGAAAGAAGAAGAAAGAAAGAAAGAAGAAAGAAAGAAAGACGAAAGAAAGAAAGACAAAAGAAAGAAAGACGAAAGAAATAAGAACGAGACAAAGAAAGATGAGAAGAACGAGAGAAAGATATACGACAGAAAGAAAGAAGAAAGAAAGTAGGAAGAAAGAAAGAATAAAGAAAGAAGAGAGAGAAAAAAAGAAAGAAAGAAAGAAGAAGAAAGAAGAAAGAAAGAAGAAAGAAAGAAAGAAAGAAAGAAAGAAAGAATGAAAGAAAGAAAGAAAGAATGAATGAAGAAAGAAAATAGAAGAAAGAAAAAAGAAAGAAAGAAAGAGAAAGAAAGAAAGAAAGAAAGAAGAAAGAAGAAAAAAGAGAGAAGAAGAAAGAAGAAGATAAAAAGGAGAGAGAAAGAAGAAGAAGAAAGAAAGAAAGAAGAAAGAAAGAAAGAAGAAAGAAAGAAAGAAAAGAAAGAAGAAGAAGAAGAAGAAAGAAAGAAGAAGAAGAAAGAAGAAGAAGAAAGAAAGAAAGAAGAAAGAAAGTAAGAAGAAAGAAAGAAGGAAGAAAAAAGAAAGAAGAAAGAAGAAAGAAATAAAGAATAAGAAAGAAGAACGAAAGAAAGAAGAAATAAAGACAGACGAGAGAAAGAAAGACGAGAGAAGAAAGACGAGAGAAAGACGAAAGAAAGAAAGACAAAAGAAAGAAAGAAAGGCGAGAGAAAGAAAGATGAGAGAAGAAAGAAGAAAGAAAGAAAGAAGAAAAAAAGAAGAAATAAAGAAAGAAGAAAGAAAGAAAGAAGAAAGAGAGAAAGAAGAAAGAAGAAGGAAAGAAGAAAGAAAGAAGAAAGAAGAAAGAAGAAAGAAAGAAAGAAGAAAGAAAGAAAGAAGAAAGAAGAAAGAAGAAAGAAAGAAAGAAGAAAGAAAGAAGAAAGAAAGAAGAAAGAAAGAAGAAAGAAAGAAAGAAGAAAGAAAGAAGAAAGAAGAAAGAAAGAAAGAAGAAAGAAGAAAGAAATAAAGAAGAGAGAAAGAAAGAAGAAAGAAAGAAAGACGAAAGAAGAAAGAAAGAAGGAAGAAAGAAGAAAGAAAGAAAGAAGAAATAAAGAAAGAAGAAAGAAAGAAAGAAGAAAGAAGAAAGAAAGAACGAAGAAAGAAAGAAAGAAGAAAGAAAGAAGAAAGAAGAAAGAAAGAAGAAGAAGAAAGGAGAAGAAGAAAGAAGAAAGAAAGAAAGAAAGAAGAAAGAAAGAAGAAAGAAGAAAGAACGAAAGAAAGAAGAAAGAAAAAAGAAAGAAAGAAAGAAAAAGAAAGAAAGAAAGAAGAAAGAAAGTAAGAAGAAAGAAAGAAGGAGAAAAAAGAAGAAAGAAAGAAGAAAGAAATAAAGAATAAAGAAAGAAGAACGAAAGAAAGAAGAAAGAAAGAAAGAAAGAAAGAAAGAAAGAAAGAAAGAAGAAAGAAGAAAGAAAGAAGAAAGAAAGAAAGAAGAAAGAGAGAAAGAAAGAAGAAAGAAAGAAGAAAGAAAGAAAGAAGAAAGGAAGAAGAAAGAAAGAAGAAAGAAATAAAGACGAGAGAAAGGAAGACGAGAGAAAGAAAGACGAGAGAAAGAAATACGAGAGAAAGAAAGAAAGAAAGAAAGAAGAAAGGAAGAAGAAAGAAAGAAGAAAGAAATAAAGACGAGAGAAAGGAAGACGAGAGAAAGAAAGACGAGAGAAAGAAATACGAGAGAAAGAAAGAAGAAAGAATGGAAGAAAGAGAGAAAGAAAGAAGAAAGAAAGAGGAAAGAAAGAAAGAAAGAAAGAAAGAAAGAAAGAAGGAAAGAAAGAATGAAGAAAGAAAGAAGAAAGAAAGAAAGAAGAAAGATAGATAGAAGAAAGAATGAAGAAAGAAGAAAGAAAGAAGAAGAAAGAAGAAGAAAGAAGAGAAAGAAGGAAGAAGAAAGAAGAAGAAGAAAGAATAAGAAAGAGAGAAGAAAGATAGAAGGAAGAAAGAAGGAAAGAAAGAAAGAAGAAAGAAAGAAAGAAGAAAGAAAGAAGAAAGAAAGTATGAAGAAAGAAAGACGAAAGAATGATAGAAGATAGAAAGAAAGAAGAAAGAAAGAAAGAAGAAAGAAAGAAAGTAAGAAGAAAGAAAGAATGTAGAAAGAAAGAAAGACGAAAGAAGAAAGAAAAAAGAAGGAAGAAGAAAGAAAGAAAGAAGAAATAAAGAAGAAGAAATAAAGAAAGAAGAAATAGAAAGAAAGAACGAAGAAAGAAAGAAGAAGAAGAAGAAGAAGAAAGAAGAAAGAAGAAAGAAGAAAGAGAAAGAAAGAAAGGAGAAAGAAAGAAGAAGAAAAAGAAGAGAAGAAAGGAAAGAAGAAAGAGAAGAAGAAAGAAGAAGAAGAAGAAAGAAAGGAAGAATGAAAGAAAGAAAGAAAAAAGAAAGAAAGAAAAAAGAAGAAGAAAGAAGAAAGAAAGTAAGAAGAAAGAAGAAGGAAGAAAAAGAAAGAAAGAAAGAAAGAAGAAAAAATAATGAAGAAAGAAAGAAAGAAGAAAGAAAGAAGAAAGAAAGAAGAAGAAAGAAAGAAAGACAAAAGAAAGAAAGATGAAAGAAAGAAAGAAGAAGAAAGACAGAAGAAAGAAAGAAAAAAGAAAGAAGAAAGAAGAAAGAAAGAAAGACGACAGAAAGAAAGACGAGAGAAAGAAAGACGAGAGAAAGACGAAAGAAAGAAAGAAGAAAGAAAGAAAGTCGAGAGAAAGAAAGACGAGAGAAAGAAAAGAAGAAAAAAAGACGAGAGAAAGAAAGAAGAAAAAGAAAGAAGAAAGAAAGAAAGTCGAGAGAAAGAAAGACGAGAGAAAGAAAAGAAGAAAAAAAGACGAGAGAAAGAAAGAAGAAGGAAAGAAGAAAGAAAGAAGAAAGAAAGAAGAAAGAAAGAAAGACGAGAGAAAGAAAGACGAAAGAAAGAAAGAAGAAAGAAAGAAAGAAGAAAGAAGAAAGAAAGAAAGAAGAAAGAAAGAAGAAAGAAGAAAGAAAGAAAGAAAGAAGAAAGAAAGAAAGAAGAAAGAAAGAAAGAAGAAAGAAAGTAGGAAGAAAGAAGAAAGAAAGAAAGATAAAGAAAGAAAGAAGAAAGACAGAAAGAAGAAAGAAAGAAGGAAGAAGGAAGAAAGAAAGAAAGAGGAAAGAAAGAAAGAAGAAAGAATGAAAGAAGAAAGAAAGAAGAAAGAAAAATAAAGAAAGAAAGAAGAAAGAAAGTAAGAAGAAATAAAGAAGGAAGAAAGGAGAAAGAAAGAAGAAGAAAGAAATAAAGAAGAAAGAAAGAAAGAAGAAACAAAGAAAGAAAGAAGAAAGAAAGAAAGAAAGAAAGAATGAAGAAAGAAAGAAGAAAGAAAGAAGAAAGAAAGAAGGAAGAAAGGAAGAAGGAAGAAAGAAAGAAGAAAGAAAAAAGAAGAAAGAAAGAAGAAAGAAAGAAAGAAAAAAGAAAGAAAGAAAGAAAGAAAGAAAGACGAAAGAAAGAAAGACAAAAGAAAGAAATTCGAAAGAAATAAAGACGAGAGAAAGAAAGACGAGAAAGAAAGACGAGAGAAAGAAAGACGAGAGAAAGAAAGAAGAAAGAAAGAAAGAAGAAAGAAAGAAGAAAGAAAGAAGAAAGAAAAAGACGAGAGAAAGACGAGAGAAAGAAAGACGAGAGAAAGAAAGAAGAAAGAAAGAAAGAAGAAAGAAAGAAGAAAGAAAGAAGAAAGAAAAAGACGAGAGAAAGACGAGAGAAAGAAAGAAAGAAAGAAGAAAGAAAGAAAGAAGAGAGAAAGAAAGAAGAAAGAAAGAAGGAAGAAAGAAGAAAGAAAGAAAGAAGAAAGAGAGAAGAAACAAAGAAAGAAGTAAGAAAGAGGGACGACAGAAAGAAAGACGAGAGAAAGAAAGACGAGAGAAAGAAAGACGAGAGAAAGAAAGACGAGAGAAAGACGAAAGAAAGAAAGACGAAAGAAAGAAAGAAAGGCGAGAGAAAGAAAGGCGAGAGAAAGAAATACGAGAGAAAGAAAGAAGAAAGAAAGAAAGAAGAAAGAAAGAAGAAAGAAAGAAGGAAGAATGAAGAAAGAAAGAAGAAAGAAAGAAGGAAGAAGAAAGAAGAAAGAAAGAAGAAAGAAAGAAAGAAGAAAGAAGAAAGAAGAAAGAAGAAAGAAAGAAAGAAGAAAGAAAGAAGAAAGAAAGAAAGAGAGAGAAAGAAAGAAAGAAGAAAGAAAGAAAGAAGAAAGAAAGAAAGAAGAAAGAAAGAAGAAAGAAAGAAGAAAGAAAGAAGAAAGAAAGAAAGAAGAAAGAAAGAAAGACGAAAGAAGAAAGAAAGAAAGAATAAAGAAGAAAGAAAGAAAGAAGAAATAAAGAAAGAAGAAAGAAAGAAAGAAGAAAGAAGAAAGAAAGAAAGAAGAAAGAAAGAAAGAAGAAAGAAAGAAGAAAGAAGAAAGAAAGAAAGAAGAAAGAAAGAAGAATGAAGAAAGAAAGAAAGAAGGAAGAAAGAAAGAAGAAAGAAAGAAAAAGAAAGAAAGAAAGAAGAAAGAAAGAAAGAAGAAAGAAAGAAGAAAGAAAGAAGAAAGAAAGAAGAAAGAAAGGAGAAAGAAAGAAAGAAAAAAGAAAGAAAGAAGAAAGAAAGTAAGAAGAAAGAAAGTAGGAAGAAAGAAGAAAAGTGATAGAAGAAAGAAATAAAGAAGAAAGAAATAAGAAAGAAAGAAAGAAAGAAAGAAAGAAAGAAAGAATAAAGAAAGAAGAAAGAAAGAAAGAAGAAAGAAAGAAAGAAAGAAGAAGTAAAGAAGAAAGAAAGAAGAAAGAAAAAAGAAGATAGAAAGAAGAGAGAAAGAAAGAAGAAAGAAAGAAAGAAGAAAGAAAGAAAGACGAAAGAAAGAAAGACAAAAGAAAGAAATACGAAAGAAAGAAAGGCGAGAGAAAGAAAGACGAGAAAGAAAGACGAGAGAAAGTAAGACGGGAGAAAGAAAGAAGAAAGAAAGAAAGAAGTAAGATAGAAGAAAGAAAGAAAGAAGAAAAAAAGAAAGAAGAAAGAAAGAAGAAAGAAAGAAAGAAGATAGAAGAAAGAAAGAAGAAAGAAGAAAGAAGAAAGAAGAAAGAAGAAAGAAGAAAGAAAGAAAGAAGAAAGAAAGAAAGAAGAAAGAAGAAAGAAGAAGGAAAGAAAGAAGAAAAAAGAAGAAAGAAAAAAGAAAGAAAGAAGAAAGAAAGAAAGAAGAAAGAAAGAAAGAAGAAAGAAAGTAGGGAGAAAGAAGAAAGAAAGAAAGAAGAAAGAAAGAAAGAAGAAAGACAGAAAGAAGAAAGAAAGAAGGAAGAAAGAAGAAAGAAAGAAAGAGGAAAGAAAGAAAGAAGAAAGAAAGAAAGAAGAAAGAAAGAAGAAAGAAAAATAAAGAAAGAAAGAAGAAAGAAAGTAAGAAGAAAGAAAGAAGGAAGAAAGGAGAAAGAAAGAAGAAGAAAGAAATAAAGAAGAAAGAAAGAAACAAGAAAGAAAGAAAGAAGAAAGAAAGAAAGAAAGAAAGAATGAAGAAAGAAAGAAGAAAGAAAGAAAGAAGAAAGAAAGAAGGAAGAAAGGAAGAAGGAAGAAAGAAAGAAGAAAGAAAAAAGAAGAAAGAAAGAAGAAAGAAAGAAAGAAAAAAGAAAGAAAGAAAGAAAGAAAGACAAAAGAAAGAAAGACAAAAGAAAGAAATTCGAAAGAAATAAAGACGAGAGAAAGAAAGACGAGAAAGAAAGACGAGAGAAAGAAAGACGAGAGAAAGAAAGAAGAAAGAAAGAAAGAAGAAAGAAAGAAGAAAGAAAGAAGAAAGAAAAAGACGAGAGAAATACGAGAGAAAGAAAGTCGAGAGAAAGAAAGAAGAAAGAAAGAAAGAAGAAAGAAAGAAGAAAGAAAGAAGAAAGAAAAAGACGAGAGAAAGACGAGAGAAAGAAAGACGAGAGAAAGAAATACGAAAGAAAGAAAGAAGAAAGAATAGAAGAAAGAAAGAAAGAAAGAAAGAAGAAAGAAAGAAAGAAGAGAGAAAGAAAGAAAGAAAGAAGAAAGAAAGAAAGAAGAGAGAAAGAAAGAAGAAAGAAAGAAGGAAGAAAGAAGAAAGAAAGAAAGAGAGAAGAAACAAAGAAAGAAGTAAGAAAGAGGGACGACAGAAAGAAAGACGAGAGAAAGAAAGACGAGAGAAAGAAAGACGAGAGAGAGAAAGACGAGAGAAAGACGAAAGAAAGAAAGACGAAAGGAAGAAAGAAAGGCGAGAGAAAGAAAGGCGAGAGAAAGAAATACGAGAGAAAGAAAGAAGAAAGAAAGAAAGAAGAAAGAAAGAAGAAAGAAAGAAGGAAGAATGAAGAAAGAAAGAAGAAAGAAAGAAGAAAGAAGAAAGAAGAAAGAAAGAAGAAAGAAAGAAAGAAGAAAGAAGAAAGAAGAAAGAAGAAAGAAAGAAGAAAGAAAGAAAGAAGAGAGAAGAAAGAAGAAAGAAGAAAGAAAGAAAGAAGAAAGAAAGAAGAAAGAAAGAAAGAAAGAGAGAAAGAAAGAAAGAAGAAAGAAAGAAAGAAGAAAGAAAGAAAGAAGAAAGAAAGAAAAAAGAAAGAAGAAAGAAAGAAGAAAGAAAGAAAGAAGAAAGAAAGAAAGACGAAAGAAGAAAGAAAGAAAGAATAAAGAAGAAAGAAAGAAAGAAGAAATAAAGAAAGAAGAAAGAAAGAAAGAAGAAAGAAGAAAGAAAGAAAGAAGAAAGAAAGAAAGAAGAAAGAAAGAAGAAAGAAGAAAGAAAGAAAGAAGAAAGAAAGAAGAAAGAAGAAAGAAAGAAAGAAGTAAGAAAGAAAGAAGAAAGAAAGAAAAAGAAAGAAAGAAAGAAGAAAGAAAGAAAGAAGAAAGAAAGAAGAAAGAAAAAAGAAAGAAAGAAGAAAGAAAGTAAGAAGAAAGAAAGTAGGAAGAAAGAAGAAAAATGAAAGAAGAAAGAAATAAAGAAGAAAGAAAGAAGAAAGAAAGAAAGAAAGAAAGAAAGAAAGAATGAATAAAGAAAGAAGAAAGAAAGAAAGAAGAAAGAAAGAAAGAAAGAAGAAGTAAAGAAGAAAGAAAGAAGAAAGAAAAAAGAAGATAGAAAGAAGAGAGAAAGAAAGAAGAAAGAAAGAAAGAAGAAAGAAAGAAAGACGAAAGAAAGAAAGACAAAAGAAAGAAAGACGAAAGAAATAAGAACGAGACAAAGAAAGATGAGAAAGAACGACGAGAGAAAGATATACGACAGAAAGAAAGAAGAAAGAAAGTAGGAAGAAAGAAAGAATAAAGAAAGAAGAAAGAGAGAAAGAAAGAAAGAAAGAAAGAGAGAAAGAAAGAAAGAAAGAAAGAAGAAAGAAAGAAAGAAAGAAAGAAAGAAAGATAGAAGAAAGAATGAAGAAAGAAAAAAGAAGAAAGAAAGAAGAAACAAAGAAAGAAGAAAGAAGAAAGAAAGAAAGACGAAAGAAAGAAAGACAAAAGAAAGAAATACGAAAGAAATAAAGACGAGAGAAAGAAAGACGAGAAAGAAAGACGAGAGAAAGAAAGACGAGAGAAAGAAAGACGCAAGAAAGAAAGAAGAAAGAATAGAAGAAAGAAAGGAAGAAAGAAGAAAGAAAGAAAAAAGAGAGAAAGAAGAAAGAAGAAAGATAAAAAGGAGAGAGAAAGAAAGAAGAAAGAAAGAAGGAAGAAAGAAGAAAGAAAGAAAGAAGAAAGAAAGAAAGAAGAAAGAAAGAAGGAAGAAAGAAGAAAGAAAGAAAGAAGAAAGAAAGAAAGAAGAAAGAAAGAAAGAAAGAAAGAAGAAAGAAAGTAAGAAGAAAGAAAGAAGGAAGAAAAAAGAAAGAAAGAAAGAAGAAAGAAATAAAGAATAAAGAAAGAAGAACGAAAGAAAGAAGAAATAAAGACATACGAGAGAAAGAAAGACGAGAGAAAGAAAGACGAGAGAAAGACGAAAGAAAGAAAGACAAAAGAAAGAAAGAAAGGCGAGAGAAAGAAAGATGAGAGAAAGAAAGAAGAAAGAAAGAAAGAAGAAAAAAAGAAGAAATAAAGAAAGAAGAAAGAAAGAAAGAAGAAAGAGAGAAAGAAGAAAGAAGAAGGAAAGAAGAAAGAAAGAAGAAAGAAGAAAGAAGAAAGAAAGAAAGAATGACAAAAGAAAGAAAGAAAGGCGAGAGAAAGAAAGATGAGAGAAAGAAAGAAGAAAGAAAGAAAGAAGAAAAAAAGAAGAAATAAAGAAAGAAGAAAGAAAGAAAGAAGAAAGAGAGAAAGAAGAAAGAAGAAGGAAAGAAGAAAGAAAGAAGAAAGAAGAAAGAAGAAAGAAAGAAAGAAGAAAGAAAGAAAGAAGATAGAAGAAAGAAGAAAGAAAGAAAGAATAAAGAAAGAAGAAAGAAAGAAGAAAGAAAGAAGAAAGAAAGAAAGAAGAAAGAAAGAAGAAAGAAGAAAGAAAGAAAGAAGAAAGAAAGAAAGAAATAAAGAAGAGAGAAAGAAAGAAGAAAGAAAGAAAGACGAAAGAAGAAAGAAAGAAAGAAGAAAGAAGAAAGAAAGAAAGAAGAAATAAAGAAAGAAGAAAGAAAGAAAGAAGAAAGAAGAAAGAAAGAACGAAGAAAGAAAGAAAGAAGAAAGAAAGAAGAAAGAAGAAAGAAAGAAAGAAGAAAGAAAGAAAGAAGAAAGAAAGAAAGAAGAAAGAAAGAAAGAAAGAAGAAAGAAAGAAGAAAGAAGAAAGAACGAAAGAAAGAAGAAAGAAAAAAGAAAGAAAGAAAGAAAAAAGAAAGAAAGAAAGAAGAAAGAAAGTAAGAAGAAAGAAAGAAGGAAGAAAAAAGAAAGAAAGAAAGAAGAAAGAAATAAAGAATAAAGAAAGAAGAACGAAAGAAAGAAGAAAGAAAGAAATAAAGAAAGAAAGAAAGAAAGAAAGAAAGAAAGAAAGAAAGAAGAAAGAAAGAAGAAAGAAAGAAAGAAGAAAGAGAGAAAGAAAGAAGAAAGAAAGAAGAAAGAAAGAAAGAAGAAAGGAAAAGAAAGAAAGAAGAAAGAAATAAAGACGAGAGAAAGGAAGACGAGAGAAAGAAAGACGAGAGAAAGAAAGACGAGAGAAAGAAAGACGAAAGAAAGAAAGAAGAAAGAATGGAAGAAAGAGAGAAAGAAAGAAAGAAAGAAAGAGGAAAGAAAGAAAGAAAGAAAGAAAGAAGGAAAGAAAGAATGAAGAAAGAAAGAAGAAAGAAAGAAAGAAGAAAGATAGATAGAAGAAAGAATGAAGAAAGAAGAAAGAAAGAAAGAAGAAAGAAGGAAGAAAGAAAGAAGAAAGAAAGGAAGAAGAAAGAAGAAAGAAGAAAGAAGAAAGAAAGAGAGAAGAAAGATAGAAGGAAGAAAGAAGGAAGAAAGAAAGAAGAAAGAAAGAAAGAAGAAAGAAAGAAGAAAGAAAGTAAGAAGAAAGAAAGACGAAAGAATGATAGAAGATAGAAAGAAAGAAGAAAGAAAGAAAGAAGAAAGAAAGAAAGTAAGAAGAAAGAAAGAATGTAGAAAGAAAGAAAGACGAAAGAAGAAAGAAAAAAAGAAGGAAGAAGAAAGAAAGAAAGAAGAAATAAAGAAAGAAGAAATAAAGAAAGAAGAAAGAAGAAAAAAAGAACGAAGAAAGAAAGAAAGAAGAAAGAAAGAAGAAAGAAGAAAAAAAGAAAGAAAGAAGAAAGAAAGAAAGAAGAAAGAAAGAAGAAAGAAAGAAAGAAGAAAGAAAGAAGAAAGAAGAAAAAAATAAAGAAAGAAGAAAGAAAGAAAAAAGAAAGAAAGAAAAAAGAAAGAAAGAAAGAAGAAAGAAATAAAGAAGAAAGAAAGAAAGAAGAAAGAAAGAGAGAAGAAAGAAAGAAAGAAAGAAAGAAAGAATAAAGAAAGAAGAAAGAAAGAAAGAAGAAAGAAAGAATAAAGAAAGAAAGAAGAAAGAAAGAAAGACGAAAGAAAGACAAAAGAAAGAAAGACGAAAGAAATAAGGACGAGAGAAAGAAAAACGAGAAAGAAAGACGAGAGAAAGAAAGACGAGAGAAAGAAAGAAGAAGGAAAGAATAAAGAAAGAAAGAAGAAAGAAAGAAGAAAGAAAGAAGAAAGAAAGAAAGAAGAAAGAAAGAAAGAAGAAAGAAAGAAAGAAGAAAGAAAGAAGGAAGAAAGAAGAAAGAAAGAAAGAAGAAAGAAAGAAAGAAGAAATAAAGAAAGAAGAAAGAAAGAAAGAAGAAAGAAAGAAGAAAGAAAGAAAGAAGAAAGAAAGAAAGAAGAAAGAAAGAAAGAAGAAAGAAAGAAAGATTACAGAAAGAAAGACGAGAGAAAGAAAGACGAGAGAATGACGAAAGAAAGAAAGAAGAAAGAAAGAAAGAAAGTCGAGAGAAAGAAAGACGAGAGAAAGAAAAGAAGAAAGAAAGAAAGAAGAAAGAAAGAAGAAAGAAAGAAGAAAGAAGGAAGAATTAAAGAAGAAAGAAAGAAGAAAGAAAGAAAGAAGAAGGAAAGAAAGAAGAAAGAAAGAAAGAAGAAAGAAGAAAGAAAGAAAGAAAGAAGAAAGAAGAAAGAAGACAGGAGAAAGAAAGAAAGAAGAAAGAAAGAATGAAGAAGGAAAGAAGAAAGAAAGAAGAAAGAAAGAAGAAAGAAAGAAGAAAGAAAGAAGAAAGAAAGAAAGAAGAAAGAAGGAAGAAGGAAAGAAGAAAGAAGAAAGAAAGAAAGAAAGAAGAAAGAAAGAAGAAAGAAGAAAGAAGAAAGAAGGAAAGAAAGAAGAAAGAAAGAAAGAATAAAGAAAGAAGAAAGAAGAAAGAAAGTAAGAAAGAAGAAAGAAAGAAAAAAGAAAGAAAGAAAAAAGAAAGAAAGAAAGAAAAAGAAAGTAAGAAGAAAGAAAGAAGGAAGAAAAAAGAAAGAAAGACAGAAAGAAGAAAAAAATAATGAAGAAAGAAAGAAAGAAGAAAGAAAGAAGAAAGAAAGAAAGAAAGAAAGAATGAATAAAGAAAGAAGAAAGAAAGAAAGAAGAAAGAAAGAAAGAAAGAAGAAAGAAAGAAGAAAGAAAGAAAGAAGAAAGAAAGACAAAAGAAAGAAAGATGAAAGAAAGAAAGAAGAAAGAAAGAAAGAAGAAAGAAAGAAAAAAGAAAGAAAGAAAGAAGAAAGAAAGACGACAGAAAGAAAGACGAGAGAAAGAAAGACAAGAGAAAGACGAAAGAAAGAAAGAAGAAAGAAAGAAAGTCGAGAGAAAGAAAGACGAGAGAAAGAAAAGAAGAAAGAAAGACGAGAGAAAGAAAGAAGAAGGAAAGAAGAAAGAAAGAAAGAAGAAAGAAAGAAGAAAGAAAGAAAGACGAGAGAAAGAAAGACGAAAGAAAGAAAGAAGAAAGAATGAAAGAAGAAAGAAGAAAGAAAGAAAGAAATAAGAAAGAAAGAAGAAAGAAGAAAGAAAGAAAGAAAGAAGAAAGAAAGAAAGAAGAAAGAAATAAAGAAGAAAGAAAGTAGGAAGAAAGAAGAAAGAAAGAAAGAAGAAAGAAAGAAAGAAGAAAGAAGGAAAAAATAAAGAAAGACGAGAGAAAGAAAGACGAAAGAAAGAAGAAAGAAAGAAGAAAGAAAGAAAGAAGAAAGAAGAAAGAAAGAAAGATAGAAGATAGAAAGAAAGAAAGAAGAAAGAAAGACGAAAGAAGAAAGAAAGAAAGAAGGAAGAAGAAAGAAAGAAAGAAGAAATAAAGAAAGAAGAAAGGAAGAAAGAAGAAAGAAGAAAGAAAGAACGAAGAAAGAAAGAAAGAAGAAAGAAAGAAGAAAGAAGAAAAAAAGAAAGAAAGAAGAAAGAAAGAAAGAAGAAAGAAAGAAGAAAGAAAGAAATAAGAAAGAAAGAAGAAAGAAGAAAAAAAGAAAGAAAGAAGAAAGAAAGAAAAAAGAAAGAAAGAAAGAAAAAAGAAAGAAAGAAAGAAGAAAGAAAAAAAGAAGAAAGAAAGAAAGAAGAAAGAGAGAGAGAAGAAAGAAGGAAAGAAAGAAAGAATGAATAAAGAAAGAAGAAAGAAAGAAAGAAGAAAGAAAGAATAAAGAAAGAAAGAAGAAAGAAAGAAAGACGAAAGAAAGACAAAAGAAAGAAAGACGAAAGAAATAAGGACGAGAGAAAGAAAAACGAGAAAGAAAGACGAGAGAAAGAAAGACGAGAGAAAGAAAGAAGAAGGAAAGAAGAAAGAAAGAAAGAAGAAAGAAAGAAGAAAGAAAGAAGAAAGAAAGAAAGACGAGAGAAAGAAAGACGAAAGAAAGAAAGCAGAAAGAATGGAAGAAAGAGAGAAAGAAAGAAAGAAAGAAGAATGAAAGAAGAAAGAAAGAAATAAGAAAGAAGAAAGAAAGAAAGAAGAAAGAAAGAAGAAAGAAAGAAGAAAGAAGGAAAGAAAGAAGAAAGAAAGAAAGAAGAAAGAAAGAAAGAAGAAAGAAAGAAGGAAGAAAGAAGAAAGAAAGAAAGAAGAAAGAAAGAAAGAAGAAAGAAAGAAGAAAGAAAGAAGAAAGAAAGAAAGAAAGAAGAAAGAAAGAAAGAAGAAAGAAAGAAAGAAGAAAGAAAGAAGGAAGAAAGAAGAAAGAAAGAAAGAAGAAAGAAAGAAAGAAAGAAAAAATAAAGAAAGAAGAAAGAAAGAAAGAAGAAAGAAAGAAGAAAGAAAGAAAGAAGAAAGCAAGAAAGAGGACAGAAAGAAAGACGAGAGAAAGAAAGACGAGAGAATGACGAAAGAAAGAAAGAAGAAAGAAAGAAAGAAAGTCGAGAGAAAGAAAGACGAGAGAAAGAAAAGAAGAAAGAAAGAAAGAAGAAAGAAAGAAAAGAAAGAAGAAAGAAAGAAGAATTAAAGAAGAAAGAAAGAAGAAAGAAAGAAAGAAGAAGGAAAGAAAGAAGAAAGAAAGAAAGAAGAAAGAAGAAAGAAAGAAAGAAAGAAGAAAGAAAGAAGAATTAAAGAAGAAAGAAAGAAGAAACAAAGAAAGAAAAAAGAAAGAAAGAAGAAAAAAAGAAAGAAAGAAGAAAGAAAGAAAGAAGAAAGAAAGAAGAAAGAAGAAAGAAAGAAAGAAAGAAGAAAGAAGAAAGAAGACAGGAGAAAGAAAGAAAGAAGAAAGAAAGAATGGAGAAGGAAAGAAAAAAGAAAGAAGAAAGAAAGAAGAAAGAAAGAAGAAAGAAAGAAAGAAGAAAGAAGAAAGAAGGAAAGAAGAAAGAAGAAAGAAAGAAAGAAAGAAGAAAGAAAGAAGAAAGAAGAAAGAAGAAAGAAGGAAAGAAAGAAGAAAGAAAGAAAGAAGAAAGAAAGAAAGAAAAAAGAAAGAAAGAAAGTAGAAAGAAAGTAAGAAGCAAGAAGGAAAAAAGGAGATAGAAAGAAAGAAGAAAGAAAGAAAGAAGAAAGAAATAAAGAAGAAAGAAAGAAAGAAGGAAGAAAGAAAGAAAGAAAGAAAGAAAGAAAGAAAGAAAGAAAGAAAGAAAAACGAAAGAAAGAAAGAAAGAAAGAAAGAAGAAAGAAAGAATAAGGAAAGAAAGAAGAAAGAAAGAAAAAAGAAAGAAAGAAAGAAAGAAGAAAGAAAGACAGACGAAAGAAAGACGAAAGAAAGACGAAAGAAAGACGAAAGAAAGAAACACGAGAGAAATAAAGACGAGAGAAAGAAAGAGGAGAGAAAGAAAGACGAGAGAAAGAAAGACGAGAGAAAGACGAAAGGAAGAGAGAAGAAAGAAAGAAGGAAAGAAAGAATGAAGAAAGAAAGAAGAAAGAAACAAAGACGAAAGTAAGAAAGACGAGAGAAAGAAAGACGAGAGAAGGAAAGATGAGAGAAAGAAAGACGAGAGAAGGAAAGACGAGAGAAAGAAAGACGAAAGAAAGAAAGAAGAAAAAAGGAAGAAAGAAAGAAAGAAGAAAGAAAGAAGGAAAGAAGAAAGAAAGAAAGAAGAAAGAAAGAAGAAAGAAAGGAGAAAGAAAGAAGAAGAAAGAAGAAAGAAAGAAAAAAGAAAGAACGAAGAAAGAAGGAAAGAAGAAAGAAAGACGAAGGAAAGATAGAAGAAGGAAAGAAAGAAGAAAGAAAAAAGAAAGAAAGAAAGAAGAAAGAAAGAAAGAAAGAAGAAAGAAAGATAGAAGAAAGAATGTAAGAAAGAAAAAAGAAGAAAGAAAGAAGAAACAAAGAAAGAAGAAAGAAGAAAGAAAGAAAGACGAAAGAAAGAAAGACAAAAGAAAGAAATACGAAAGAAATAAAGACGAGAGAAAGAAAGACGAGAAAGAAAGACGAGAGAAAGAAAGACGAGAGAAAGAAAGACGCAAGAAAGAAAGAAGAAAGAATAGAAGAAAGAAAGAAAGAAAGAAGAAAGAAAGAAAAAAGAGAGAAAGAAGAAAGAAGAAAGATAAAAAGAAGAGAGAAAGAAAGAAGAAAGAAAGAAAGAAAGAAGAAAGAAAGAAAGAAGAAAGAAAGAAAGAAGAAAGAAAGAAGGAAGAAAGAAGAAAGAAAGAAAGAAGAAAGAAAGAAAGAAGAAAGAAAGAAAGAAAGAAAGAAGAAAGAAAGTAAGAAGAAAGAAAGAAGGAAGAAAAAAGAAAGAAAGAAAGAAGAAAGAAATAAAGAATAAAGAAAGAAGAACGAAAGAAAGAAGAAATAAAGACAGACGAGAGAAAGAAAGACGAGAGAAAGAAAGACGAGAGAAAGAAAGACGAGAGAAAGACGAAAGAAAGAAAGACGAAAGAAAGAAAGAAAGGCGAGAGAAAGAAAGATGAGAGAAAGAAAGAAGAAAGAAAGAAAGAAGAAAAAAAGAAGAAATAAAGAAAGAAGAAAGAAAGAAAGAAGAAAGAGAGAAAGAAGAAAGAAGAAGGAAAGAAGAAAGAAAGAAGAAAGAAGAAAGAAGAAAGAAAGAAAGAAGAAAGAAAGTAAGAAGAAAGAAAGAAGGAAGAAAAAAGAAAGAAAGAAAGAAGAAAGAAATAAAGAATAAAGAAAGAAGAACGAAAGAAAGAAGAAATAAAGACAGACGAGAGAAAGAAAGACGAGAGAAAGAAAGACGAGAGAAAGAAAGACGAGAGAAAGAAAAGAAGAAAGAAAGACGAGAGAAAGAAAGAAGAAGGAAAGAAGAAAGAAAGAAAGAAGAAAGAAAGAAGAAAGAAAGAAAGACGAGAGAAAGAAAGACGAGAGAAAGAAAAGAAGAAAGAAAGACGAGAGAAAGAAAGAAGAAGGAAAGAAGAAAGAAAGAAAGAAGAAAGAAAGAAGAAAGAAGAAAGAAAGAAAGAAAGAAGAAAGAAAGAAAGAAGAAAGAAATAAAGAAGAAAGAAAGTAGGAAGAAAGAAGAAAGAAAGAAAGAAGAAAGAAAGAAAGAAGAAAGAAAGAAAAAATAAAGAAAGACGAGAGAAAGAAAGACGAAAGAAAGAAGAAAGAAAGAAGAAAGAAAGAAAGAAGAAAGAAGAAAGAAAGAAAGATAGAAGATAGAAAGAAAGAAGAATGAAAGAAAGAAGAAAGAAAGAAAGAAAGAAGAAAGAAAGAAAGAAGAAAGAAAGACGAAAGAAGAAAGAAAGAAAGAAGGAAGAAGAAAGAAAGAAAGAAGAAATAAAGAAAGAAGAAAGGAAGAAAGAAGAAAGAAGAAAGAAAGAACGAAGAAAGAAAGAAAGAAGAAAGAAAGAAGAAAGAAGAAAAAAAGAAAGAAAGAAGAAAGAAAGAAGAAAGAAAGAAATAAGAAAGAAAGAAGAAAGAAGAAAAAAAGAAAGAAAGAAGAAAGAAAGAAAAAAGAAAGAAAGAAAGAAAAAAGAAAGAAAGAAGAAAGAAAAAAAGAAGAAAGAAAGAAAGAAGAAAGAGAGAGAGAAGAAAGAAGGAAAGAAAGAAAGAATGAATAAAGAAAGAAGAAAGAAAGAAAGAAGAAAGAAAGAATAAAGAAAGAAAGAAGAAAGAAAGAAAGACGAAAGAAAGAAAGACAAAAGAAAGAAAGACGGAAGAAATAAGGACGAGAGAAAGAAAAACGAGAAAGAAAGACGAGAGAAAGAAAGACGAGAGAAAGAAAGAAGAAGGAAAGAAGAAAGAAAGAAAGAAGAAAGAAAGAAGAAAGAAAGAAGAAAGAAAGAAAGACGAGAGAAAGAAAGACGAAAGAAAGAAAGCAGAAAGAATGGAAGAAAGAGAGAAAGAAAGAAAGAAAGAAGAAAGAAAGAAATAAGAAAGAAGAAAGAAAGAAAGAAGAAAGAAAGAAGAAAGAAAGAAGAAAGAAAGAAAGAAAGAAGAAAGAAAGAAAGAAGAAAGAAAGAAAGAAGAAAGAAAGAAGGAAGAAAGAAGAAAGAAAGAAAGAAGAAAGAAAGAAAAAATAAAGAAAGAAGAAAGAAAGAAAGAAGAAAGAAAGAAGAAAGAAAGAAATAAGAAAGAAAGAAGAAAGAAGAAAAAAAGAAAGAAAGAAGAAAGAAAGAAAAAAGAAAGAAAGAAAGAAAAAAGAAAGAAAGAAAGAAGAAAGAAAAAAAGAAGAAAGAAAGAAAGAAGAAAGAGAGAGAGAAGAAAGAAGGAAAGAAAGAAAGAATGAATAAAGAAAGAAGAAAGAAAGAAAGAAGAAAGAAAGAATAAAGAAAGAAAGAAGAAAGAAAGAAAGACGAAAGAAAGAAAGACGAAAGAAAGACGAAAGAAATAAGGACGAGAGAAAGAAAAACGAGAAAGAAAGACGAGAGAAAGAAAGACGAGAGAAAGAAAGAAGAAGGAAAGAAGAAAGAAAGAAAGAAGAAAGAAAGAAGAAAGAAAGAAGAAAGAAAGAAAGACGAGAGAAAGAAGGACGAAAGAAAGAAAGCACAAAGAATGGAAGAAAGAGAGAAAGAAAGAAAGAAAGAAGAAAGAAAGAAATAAGAAAGAAGAAAGAAAGAAAGAAGAAAGAAAGAAGAAAGAAAGAAGAAAGAAAGAAAGAAAGAAGAAAGAAAGAAAGAAGAAAGAAAGAAAGAAGAAAGAAAGAAGGAAGAAAGAAGAAAGAAAGAAAGAAGAAAGAAAGAAAGAAAAAATAAAGAAAGAAGAAAGAAAGAAAGAAGAAAGAAAGAAGAAAGAAAGAAAGAAGAAAGAAAGAAAGAAGAAAGAAAGAAAGAAGAAAGCAAGAAAGAGGACAGAAAGAAAGACGAGAGAAAGAAAGACGAGAGAATGACGAAAGAAAGAAAGAAGAAAGAAAGAAAGAAAGTCGAGAGAAAGAAAGACGAGAGAAAGAAAAGAAGAAAGAAAGAAAGAAGAAAGAAAGAAGAAAGAAAGAAGAAAGAAAGAAGAATTAAAGAAGAAAGAAAGAAGAAAGAAAGAAAGAAGAAGGAAAGAAAGAAGAAAGAAAGAAAGAAGAAAGAAGAAAGAAAGAAAGAAAGAAGAAAGAAAGAAGAATTAAAGAAGAAAGAAAGAAGAAACAAAGAAAAAAAAAGAAAGAAAGAAGAAAAAAGAAAGAAAGAAGAAAGAAAGAAAGAAGAAAGAAAGAAGAAAGAAGAAAGAAAGAAAGAAAGAAGAAAGAAGAAAGAAGACAGGAGAAAGAAAGAAAGAAGAAAGAAAGAATGAAGAAGGAAAGAAGAAAGAAAGAAGAAAGAAAGAAGAAAGAAAGAAGAAAGAAAGAAAGAAGAAAGAAGAAAGAAGGAAAGAAGAAAGAAGAAAGAAAGAAAGAAAGAAGAAAGAAAGAAGAAAGAAGAAAGAAGAAAGAAGGAAAGAAAGAAGAAAGAAAGAAAGAAGAAAGAAAGAAAGAAAAAAGAAAGAAAGAAAGTAGAAAGAAAGTAAGAAGCAAGAAGGAAAAAAGGAGATAGAAAGAAAGAAGAAAGAAAGAAAGAAGAAAGAAATAAAGAAGAAAGAAAGAAAGAAGGAAGAAAGAAAGAAAGAAAGAAAGAAAGAAAGAAAGAAAGAAAGAAAGAAAGAAAGAAAGAAAGGAAGAAAGAAAGAAAGAAAGAAAGAAAGAAAGAAAGAAGAAAGAAAGAATAAGGAAAGAAAGAAGAAAGAAAGAAAAAAGAAAGAAAGAAAGAAAGAAGAAAGAAAGACAGACGAAAGAAAGACGAAAGAAAGACGAAAGAAAGACGAAAGAAAGAAACACGAGAGAAATAAAGACGAGAGAAAGAAAGAGGAGAGAAAGAAAGACGAGAGAAAGAAAGACGAGAGAAAGACGAAAGGAAGAGAGAAGAAAGAAAGAAGGAAAGAAAGAATGAAGAAAGAAAGAAGAAAGAAACAAAGACGAAAGTAAGAAAGACGAGAGAAAGAAAGACGAGAGAAGGAAAGATGAGAGAAAGAAAGACGAGAGAAGGAAAGACGAGAGAAAGAAAGACGAAAGAAAGAAAGAAGAAAAAAGGAAGAAAGAAAGAAAGAAAGAAGAAAGAAGGAAAGAAGAAAGAAAGAAAGAAGAAAGAAAGAAGAAAGAAAGAAAGAAGGAAGAAAGAAAGAAGAAAGAAAGGAGAAAGAAAGAAGAAGAAAGAAGAAAGAAAGAAAAAAGAAAGAACGAAGAAAGAAGGAAAGAAGAAAGAAAGACGAAAGAAAGATAGAAGAAAGAAAGAAAGAAGAAAGAAAGAAAAAAGAAAGAAAGAAAGAAGAAAGAAAGAAAGAAAGAAAGAAGAAAGAAAGATAGAAGAAAGAATGAAGAAAGAAAAAAGAAGAAAGAAAGAAGAAACAAAGAAAGAAGAAAGAAGAAAGAAAGAAAGACGAAAAAAAGAAAGACAAAAGAAAGAAATACGAAAGAAATAAAGACGAGAGAAAGAAAGACGAGAAAGAAAGACGAGAGAAAGAAAGACGCAAGAAAGAAAGAAGAAAGAATAGAAGAAAGAAAGAAAGAAAGAAGAAAGAAAGAAAAAAGAGAGAAAGAAGAAAGAAGAAAGATAAAAAGAAGAGAGAAAGAAAGAAGAAAGAAAGAAAGAAAGAAGAAAGAAAGAAAGAAGAAAGAAAGAAAGAAGAAAGAAAGAAGGAAGAAAGAAGAAAGAAAGAAAGAAGAAAGAAAGAAAGAAGAAAGAAAGAAAGAAAGAAAGAAGAAAGAAAGTAAGAAGAAAGAAAGAAGGAAGAAAAAAGAAAGAAAGAAAGAAGAAAGAAATAAAGAATAAAGAAAGAAGAACGAAAGAAAGAAGAAATAAAGACAGACGAGAGAAAGAAAGACGAGAGAAAGAAAGACGAGAGAAAGAAAGACGAGAGAAAGACGAAAGAAAGAAAGACGAAAGAAAGAAAGAAAGGCGAGAGAAAGAAAGATGAGAGAAAGAAAGAAGAAAGAAAGAAAGAAGAAAAAAAGAAGAAATAAAGAAAGAAGAAAGAAAGAAAGAAGAAAGAGAGAAAGAAGAAAGAAGAAGGAAAGAAGAAAGAAAGAAGAAAGAAGAAAGAAGAAAGAAAGAAAGAAGAAAGAAAGAAAGAAGAAAGAAGAAAGAAGAAAGATAGAAAGAAGAAAGAAAGAAGAAAGAAAGAAGAAAGAAAGAAGAAAGAAAGAAAGAAGAAAGAAAGAAGAAAGAAGAAAGAAAGAAAGAAGAAAGAAAGAAAGAAATAAAGAAGAGAGAAAGAAAGAAGAAAGAAAGAAAGACGAAAGAAGAAAGAAAGAAAGAAGAAAGAAGAAAGAAAGAAAGAAGAAATAAAGAAAGAAGAAAGAAAGAAAGAAGAAAGAAGAAAGAAAGAACGAAGAAAGAAAGAAAGAAGAAAGAAAGAAGAAAGAAGAAAGAAAGAAAGAAGAAAGAAAGAAAGAAGAAAGAAAGAAGAAAGAAGAAAGAACGAAAGAAAGAAGAAAGAAAAAAGAAAGAAAGAAAAAAGAAAGAAAGAAAGAAAGAAGAAAGTAAGAAGAAAGAAAGAAGGAAGAAAAAAGAAAGAAAGAAAGAAGAAAGAAATAAAGAATAAAGAAAGAAGAACGAAAGAAAGAAGAAAGAAAGAAATAAAGAAAGAAAGAAATAAAGAAAGAAAGAAAGAAAGAAAGAAGAAAGAAAGAAGAAAGAAAGAAAGAAGAAAGAGAGAAAGAAAGAAGAAAGAAAGAAGAAAGAAAGAAAGAAAGAAGAAAGGAAAAGAAAGAAAGAAGAAAGAAATAAAGACGAGAGAAAGGAAGACGAGAGAAAGAAAGACGAGAGAAAGAAAGACGAGAGAAAGAAAGACGAAAGAAAGAAAGAAGAAAGAATGGAAGAAAGAGAGAAAGAAAGAAAGAAAGAAAGAGGAAAGAAAGAAAGAAAGAAAGAAAGAAAGAAGGAAAGAAAGAATGAAGAAAGAAAGAAGAAAGAAAGAAAGAAAGAAGAAAGATAGATAGAAGAAAGAATGAAGAAAGAAGAAAGAAAGAAAGAAGAAAGAAGGAAGAAAGAAAGAAGAAAGAAAGGAAGAAGAAAGAAGAAAGAAGAAAGAAGAAAGAAAGAGAGAAGAAAGATAGAAGGAAGAAAGAAGGAAGAAAGAAAGAAGAAAGAAAGAAAGAAGAAAGAAAGAAGAAAGAAAGTAAGAAGAAAGAAAGACGAAAGAATGATAGAAGATAGAAAGAAAGAAGAAAGAAAGAAAGAAGAAAGAAAGAAAGTAAGAAGAAAGAAAGAATGTAGAAAGAAAGAAAGACGAAAGAAGAAAGAAAAAAAGAAGGAAGAAGAAAGAAAGAAAGAAGAAATAAAGAAAGAAGAAATAAAGAAAGAAGAAAGAAGAAAGAACGAAGAAAGAAAGAAAGAAGAAAGAAAGAAGAAAGAAGAAAAAAGAAAGAAAGAAGAAAGAAAGAAAGGAGAAAGAAAGAAAGAAGAAAAAAGAAAGAAGAAAGAAAGAAAGAAGAAAGAAAGAAGAAAGAAGAAAGAAAGAAGAAAGAAGAAAGAAAGGAAGAAAGAAAGAAAGAAAGAAAAAAGAAAGAAAGAAAAAAGAAAGAAAGAAAGAAGAAAGAAAGTAATAAGAAAGAAAGAATGAAGAAAAAAGAAAGAAAGAAAGAAAGAAAGAAAGAATGAATAAAGAAAGAAGAAAGAAAGAAAGAAGAAAGAAAGAAAGAAAGAAAGAAGAAAGAAAGAAGAAAGAAAGAAAGAAGAAAGAAAGAAAGACAAAAGAAAGAAAGATGAAAGAAAGAAAGACGACAGAAAGAAAGACGACAGAAAGAAAGACGAGAGAAAGAAAGACGAGAGAAAGACGAAAGAAAGAAAGAAGAAAGAAAGAAAGTCGAGAGAAAGAAAGACGAGAGAAAGAAAAGAAGAAAAAAAGACGAGAGAAAGAAAGAAGAAGGAAAGTAGAAAGAAAGAAAGAAGAAAGAAAGAAGAAAGAAAGAAAGACGAGAGAAAGAAAGACGAAAGAAAGAAAGAAGAAAGAAAGAAAGAAAAAAGAAGAAAGAAAGAAAGAAGAAAGAAAGAAGAAAGAAGAAAGAAAGAAAGAAAGAAGAAAGAAAGAAAGAAGAAAGAAATAAAGAAGAAAGAAAGTAGGAAGAAAGAAGAAAGAAAGAAAGAAGAAAGAAAGAAAGAAGAAAGAAAGAAAAAATAAAGAAAGACGAGAGAAAGAAAGACGAAAGAAAGAAGAAAGAAAGAAGAAAGAAAGAAAGAAGAAAGAAGAAAGAAAGAAAGATAGAAGATAGAAAGAAAGAAGAATGAAAGAAAGAAGAAAGAAAGAAAGAAAGAAAGAAGAAAGAAAGAAAGAAGAAAGAAAGAAAGACGAAAGAAGAAAGAAAGAAAGAAGGAAGAAGAAAGAAAGAAAGAAGAAATAAAGAAAGAAGAAAGGAAGAAAGAAGAAAGAAGAAAGAAAGAACGAAGAAAGAAAGAAAGAAGAAAGAAAGAAGAAGAAAAAAAGAAAGAAAGAAGAAAGAAAGAAAGAAGAAAGAAAGAAGAAAGAAAGAAAGAATGAAGAAAGAAATAAAGAAGAAAGAAAGAAAGAAGAAAGAAAGAGAGAAGAAAGAAAGAAAGAAAGAAAGAATGAATAAAGAAAGAAGAAAGAAAGAAAGAAGAAAGAAAGAATAAAGAAAGAAAGAAGAAAGAAAGAAAGACGAAAGAAAGACAAAAGAAAGAAAGACGAAAGAAATAAGGACGAGAGAAAGAAAAACGAGAAAGAAAGACGAGAGAAAGAAAGACGAGAGAAAGAAAGAAGAAGGAAAGAAGAAAGAAAGAAAGAAGAAAGAAAGAAGAAAGAAAGAAGAAAGAAAGAAGAAAGAAAGAAAGAAGAAAGAAAGAAAGAAGAAAGAAAGAAAGAAGAAAGAAAGAAGGAAGAAAGAAGAAAGAAAGAAAGAAGAAAGAAAGAAAGAAGAAATAAAGAAAGAAGAAAGAAAGAAAGAAGAAAGAAAGAAGAAAGAAAGAAAGAAGAAAGAAAGAAAGAAGAAAGAAAGAAGAAAGAAAGAAAGAGGACAGAAAGAAAGACGAGAGAAAGAAAGACGAGAGAATGACGGAAGAAAGAAAGAAGAAAGAAAGAAAGAAAGTCGAGAGAAAGAAAGACGAGAGAAAGAAAAGAAGAAAGAAAGAAAGAAGAAAGAAAGAAGAAAGAAAGAAGAAAGAAAGAAGAATTAAAGAAGAAAGAAAGAAGAAAGAAAGAAAGAAGAAGGAAAGAAAGAAGAAAGAAAGAAAGAAGAAAGAAGAAAGAAAGAAAGAAAGAAGAAAGAAGAAAGAAGACAGGAGAAAGAAAGAAAGAAGAAAGAAAGAATGAAGAAGGAAAGAAGAAAGAAAAAAGAAAGAAAGAAGAAAGAAAGAAGAAAGAATGAAGAAAGAAAGAAGAAAGAAGAAAGAAGGAAAGAAGAAAGAAGAAAGAAAGAAAGAAAGAAGAAAGAAAGAAGAAAGAAGAAACAAGAAAGAAGGAAAGAAAGAAGAAAGAAAGAAAGAAGAAAGAAGGAAAGAAGAAAGAAAGAAAGAAGAAAGAAAGAAGAAAGAAGAAAGAAGGTAAGAAAGAAGAAAGAAAGAAAAAAGAAAGAAAGAAAAAAGAAAGAAAGAAAGAAGAAAGAAAGTAAGAAGAAAGAAAGAAGGAAGAAAAAAGAAAGAAAGAAAGAAAGAAGAAAAAAATAATGAAGAAAGAAAGAAGAAAGAAAGAAGAAAGAAAGAAAGAAAGAAAGAATGAATGAATAAAGAAAGAAGAAAGAAAGAAGAAAGAAAGAAAGAAAGAAAGAAGAAAGAAAGAAGAAAGAAAGAAAGAAGAAAGAAAGAAAGACAAAAGAAAGAAAGATGAAAGAAAGAAAGAGAAAGAAAGAAAGAAGAAAGAAAGAAAAAAGAAAGAAAAAAAGAAGAAAGAAAGAAAGACGACAGAAAGAAAGACGAGAGAAAGAAAGACGAGAGAAAGACGAAAGAAAGAAAGAAGAAAGAAAGAAAGTCGAGAGAAAGAAAGACGAGAGAAAGAAAAGAAGAAAGAAAGACGAGAGAAAGAAAGAAGAAGGAAAGAAGAAAGAAAGAAAGAAGAAAGAAAGAAGAAAGAAAGAAAGACGAGAGAAAGAAAGACGAAAGAAAGAAAGAAGAAAGAAAGAAAGAAGAAAGAAGAAAGAAAGAAAGAAGAAAGAAAGAAGAAAGAAGAAAGAAAGAAAGAAAGAAGAAAGAAAGAAAGAAGAAAGAAATAAAGAAGAAAGAAAGTAGGAAGAAAGAAGAAAGAAAGAAAGAAGAAAGAAAGAAAGAAGAAAGAAAGAAAAAATAAAGAAAGACGAGAGAAAGAAAGACGAAAGAAAGAAGAAAGAAAGAAGAAAGAAAGAAAGAAGAAAGAAGAAAGAAAGAAAGATAGAAGATAGAAAGAAAGAAGAATGAAAGAAAGAAGAAAGAAAGAAAGAAAGAAAGAAGAAAGAAAGAAAAAAGAAAGAAAGACGAAAGAAGAAAGAAAGAAAGAAGGAAGAAGAAAGAAAGAAAGAAGAAATAAAGAAAGAAGAAAGGAAGAAAGAAGAAAGAAGAAAGAAAGAACGAAGAAAGAAAGAAAGAAGAAAGAAAGAAGAAAGAAGAAAGAAGAAAGAAAGAAGAAAGAAAGAAAGAAGAAAGAAAGAAGAAAGAAAGAAAGAAAGAAAGAAAGAAGAAAGAAGAAAAAAAGAAAGAAAGAAGAAAGAAAGAAAAAAGAAAGAAAGAAAGAAAAAAGAAAGAAAGAAAGAAGAAAGAAAAAAAGAAGAAAGAAAGAAAGAAGAAAGAGAGAGAGAAGAAAGAAGGAAAGAAAGAAAGAATGAATAAAGAAAGAAGAAAGAAAGAAAGAAGAAAGAAAGAATAAAGAAAGAAAGAAGAAAGAAAGAAAGACGAAAGAAAGAAAGACAAAAGAAAGAAAGACGAAAGAAATAAGGACGTGAGAAAGAAAAACGAGAAAGAAAGACGAGAGAAAGAAAGACGAGAGGAAGAAAGAAGAAGGAAAGAAGAAAGAAAGAAAGAAGAAAGAAAGAAGAAAGAAAGAAGAAAGAAAGAAAGACGAGAGAAAGAAAGACGAAAGAAAGAAAGCAGAAAGAATGGAAGAAAGAGAGAAAGAAAGAAATAAAGAAGAAAGAAAGAAGAAAGAAAGAAATAAGAAAGAAGAAAGAAAGAAAGAAGAAAGAAAGAAGAAAGAAAGAAGAAAGAAAGAAAGAAAGAAGAAAGAAAGAAAGAAAGAAGGAAGAAAGAAGAAAGAAAGAAAGAAGAAAGAAAGAAAGAAAAAATAAAGAAAGAAGAAAGAAAGAAAGAAGAAAGAAAGAAGAAGAAAGAAAGAAGAAAGAAAGAAAGGAGAAAAGAAAGAAAGAAGAAAGCAAGAAAGAGGACAGAAAGAAAGACGAGAGAAAGAAAGACGAGAGAATGATAAAAGAAAGAAAGAAGAAAGAAAGAAAGAAAGTCGAGAGAAAGAAAGACGAGAGAAAGAAAAGAAGAAAGAAAGAAAGAAGAAAGAAAGAAGAAAGAAAGAAGAAAGAAAGAGGAATTAAAGAAGAAAGAAAGAAGAAAGAAAGAAAGAAGAAGGAAAGAAAGAAGAAAGAAAGAAAGAAGAAAGAAGAAAGAAAGAAAGAAAGAAGAAAGAAAGAAGAATTAAAGAAGAAAGAAAGAAGAAACAAAGAAAGAAAAAAGAAAGAAAGAAGAAAAAAAGAAAGAAAGAAGAAAGAATGAAAGAAGAAAGAAAGAAGAAAGAAGAAAGAAAGAAAGAAAGAAGAAAGAAGAAAGAAGACAGGAGAAAGAAAGAAAGAAGAAAGAAAGAATGAAGAAGGAAAGAAGAAAGAAAGAAGAAAGAAAGAAGAAAGAAAGAAGAAAGAAAGAAAGAAGAAAGAAGAAAGAAGGAAAGAAGAAAGAAGAAAGAAAGAAAGAAAGAAGAAAGAAAGAAGAAAGAAGAAAGAAGAAAGAAGGAAAGAAAGAAGAAAGAAAGAAAGAAGAAAGAAAGAAAGAAAAAAGAAAGAAAGAAAGTAGAAAGAAAGTAAGAAGCAAGAAGGAAAAAAGGAGATAGAAAGAAAGAAGAAAGAAAGAAAGAAGAAAGAAATAAAGAAGAAAGAAATAAAGAAGGAAGAAAGAAGGAAGGAAGGAAGGAAGGAAGGAAGGAAGAAAGAAAGAAAGAAAGAAAGAAAGAAAGAAAGAAAGAAAGAAAGAAAGAAAGAAAGAAAGAAAGAAAGAAGAAAGAATAAGGAAAGAAAGAAGAAAGAAAGAAAAAAGAAAGAAAGAAAGAAAGAAGAAAGAAAGGCAGACGAAAGAAAGACGAAGGAAAGACGAAAGAAAGACGAAAGAAAAAAACACGAGAGAAATAAAGACGAGAGAAAGAAAGAGGAGAGAAAGAAAGACGAGAGAAAGAAAGACGAGAGAAAGACGAAAAGAAGAGAGAAGAAAGAAAGAAGGAAAGAAAGAATGAAGAAAGAAAGAAGAAAGAAACAAAGACGAAAGTAAGAAAGACGAGAGAAAGAAAGACGAGAGAAGGAAAGATGAGAGAAAAAAGACGAGAGAAGGAAAGACGAGAGAAAGAAAGACGAAAGAAAGAAAGAAGAAAAAAGAAGAAAGAAAGAAAGAAAGAAGAAAGAAGGAAAGAAGAAAGAAAGAAAGAAGAAAGAAAGAAGAAAGAAAGAAAGAAGGAAGAAAGAAAGAAGAAAGAAAGGAGAAAGAAAGAAGAAGAAAGAAGAAAGAAAGAAAAAAGAAAGAACGAAGAAAGAAGGAAAGAAGAAAGAAAGACGAAAGAAAGATAGAAGAAAGAAAGAAAGAAGAAAGAAAGAAAGAAGAAAGAAAGAAGAAAGAAGAAAGAAAGAATGAAGAAAGAAAGAAAGAAAGAAGAAATAAAGAAAGAAGAAAGAAAGAAAGAAGAAAGAAGAAAGAAAGAAAGAAGAAAGAAAGAAGAAAGAAGAAAGAAGAAAGAAAGAAAGAAAGAAGAAAGAAAGAAAGAAGAAAGAAAGAAAGAAGAAAGAAATAAAGAAGAAAGAAAGAAAGAAAGAAGAAAGAAAGAAAGAACAAAGAAAGAAAGAATGAAGAAAGAAAGAAGAAACAAACCAAGACGAAACAAAGAAAGACGAGAGAAAGAAAGATGAGAGAAAGAAAGATGAGAGAAGGAAAGACGAGAGAAAGAAAGACGAAAGAAAGAAAGAAGAAAAAAGGAAGAAAGGAAGAAAGAAAGAAAGAAGAAAGAAAGAAAGAAAGAAAGAAGAAAGAAAGAAGAAAGAAAGAATAAAGAAAGAAAGAAAGAAAGAAGAAAGAAAGACAGACGAAAGAAAGACGAAAGAAAGACGAAAGAAAGACGAAAGAAAGACGAAAGAAAGAAACACGAGAGAAATAAAGACGAGAGAAAGACGAAAGAAAGAAAGAAGAAAGAAAGAAAGAAGAAAGAAAGAAAGAAAGAAAGAATGAAGAAAGAAAGAAGAAAGAAAGAAAGAAGAGAGAAAGAAAGAAGAAAGAAAGAAAGAAGAAAGAATGAAGAAAGAAAAAAGAAGCAAGAAAGAAGAAAGAAAGAAAGAAGAAAGAAAGAAAGAAGAAAGAAAGAAGAAAGAAAGAAAGAAGAAAGAAAGAAAGACGAAAGAAAGAAAGACAAAAGAAAGAAAGACGAAAGAAATAAGGACGAGAGAAAGAAAGACGAGAAAGAAAGACGAGAGAAAGAAAGACGAGAGAAAGAAAGAAGAAGGAAAGGAGGAAGAAAGAAGAAAGAAAGAAGAAAGAAAGAAGAAAGAAAGGAGAAAGAAAGAAGAAGAAAGAAGAAAGAAAGAAAAAAGAAAGAACGAAGAAAGAAGGAAAGAAGAAAGAAAGACGAAAGAAAGATAGAAGAAAGAAAGAAAGAAGAAAGAAAGAAAGAAGAAAGAAAGAAAGAAGAAAGAAGAAAGAAAGAATGAAGAAAGAAAGAAAGAAAGAAGAAATAAAGAAAGAAGAAAGAAAGAAAGAAGAAAGAAGAAAGAAAGAAAGAAGAAAGAAAGAAGAAAGAAGAAAGAAGAAAGAAAGAAAGAAAGAAGAAGAAAGAAAGAAGAAAGAAAGAAAGAAGAAAGAAATAAAGAAGAAAGAAAGAAAGAAAGAAGAAAGAAAGAAAGAACAAAGAAAGAAAGAATGAAGAAAGAAAGAAGAAAGAAACCAAGACGAAACAAAGAAAGACGAGAGAAAGAAAGATGAGAGAAAGAAAGATGAGAGAAGGAAAGACGAGAGAAAGAAAGACGAAAGAAAGAAAGAAGAAAAAAGGAAGAAAGGAAGAAAGAAAGAAAGAAGAAAGAAAGAAAGAAAGAAAGAAGAAAGAAAGAAGAAAGAAAGAATAAAGAAAGAAAGAAAGAAAGAAGAAAGAAAGACAGACGAAAGAAAGACGAAAGAAAGACGAAAGAAAGACGAAAGAAAGAAACACGAGAGAAATAAAGACGAGAGAAAGACGAAAGAAAGAAAGAAGAAAGAAAGAAAGAAGAAAGAAAGAAAGAAAGAAAGAATGAAGAAAGAAAGAAGAAAGAAAGAAAGAAGAGAGAAAGAAAGAAGAAAGAAAGAAAGAAGAAAGAATGAAGAAAGAAAAAAGAAGCAAGAAAGAAGAAAGAAAGAAAGAAGAAAGAAAGAAAGAAGAAAGAAAGAAGAAAGAAAGAAAGAAGAAAGAAAGAAAGACGAAAGAAAGAAAGACAAAAGAAAGAAAGACGAAAGAAATAAGGACGAGAGAAAGAAAGACGAGAAAGAAAGACGAGAGAAAGAAAGACGAGAGAAAGAAAGAAGAAGGAAAGGAGAAAGAAAGAAGAAAGAAAGAAGAAAGAAAGAAGAAAGAAAGAAAGACAAGAGAAAGAAAGACGAAAGAAAGAAAGAAGAAAGAATGGAAGAAAGAGAGAAAGAAAGAAAGAAGAAAGAAAGAAGAAAGAAAGAAATAAGAAAGAAGAAAGAAAGAAAGAAGAAAGAATGGAAGAAGAGAGAAAGAAAGAAAGAAAGAAAGAAGAAAGAAAGAAGAAAGAAAGAAATAAGAAAGAAGAAAGAAAGAAAGAAGAAAGAAAGAAGAAAGAAGAAAGAAAGAAAGAAGAAAGAAAGAAAGAAGAAAGAAAGAAAGAAGAAAGAAAGAAAGAAGAAAGAAATAAAGAAGAAAGAAAGAAAGAAAGAAGAAAGAAAGAAAGAACAAAGAAAGAAAGAATGAAGAAAGAAAGAAGAAAGAAACCAAGACGAAACAAAGAAAGACGAGAGAAAGAAAGATGAGAGAAAGAAAGATGAGAGAAGGAAAGACGAGAGAAAGAAAGACGAAAGAAAGAAAGAAGAAAAAAGGAAGAAAGGAAGAAAGAAAGAAAGAAGAAAGAAAGAAAGAAAGAAAGAAGAAAGAAAGAAGAAAGAAAGAATAAAGAAAGAAAGAAAGAAAGAAGAAAGAAAGACAGACGAAAGAAAGACGAAAGAAAGACGAAAGAAAGACGAAAGAAAGACGAAAGAAAGAAACACGAGAGAAATAAAGACGAGAGAAAGACGAAAGAAAGAAAGAAGAAAGAAAGAAAGAAGAAAGAAAGAAAGAAAGAAAGAATGAAGAAAGAAAGAAGAAAGAAAGAAAGAAGAGAGAAAGAAAGAAGAAAGAAAGAAAGAAGAAAGAATGAAGAAAGAAAAAAGAAGCAAGAAAGAAGAAAGAAAGAAAGAAGAAAGAAAGAAAGAAGAAAGAAAGAAGAAAGAAAGAAAGAAGAAAGAAAGAAAGACGAAAGAAAGAAAGACAAAAGAAAGAAAGACGAAAGAAATAAGGACGAGAGAAAGAAAGACGAGAAAGAAAGACGAGAGAAAGAAAGACGAGAGAAAGAAAGAAGAAGGAAAGGAGAAAGAAAGAAGAAAGAAAGAAGAAAGAAAGAAGAAAGAAAGAAAGACAAGAGAAAGAAAGACGAAAGAAAGAAAGAAGAAAGAATGGAAGAAAGAGAGAAAGAAAGAAAGAAGAAAGAAAGAAGAAAGAAAGAAATAAGAAAGAAGAAAGAAAGAAAGAAGAAAGAATGGAAGAAAGAGAGAAAGAAAGAAAGAAAGAAAGAAGAAAGAAAGAAGAAAGAAAGAAATAAGAAAGAAGAAAGAAAGAAAGAAGAAAGAAAGAAGAAAGAAAGAGAAAGAAAGAAGAAAGAAAGAAAGAAGAAAGAAAGAAAGAAAGAAGAAAGAAGAAGAAGAAGAAAGAAGAAAGAAGAAAGAAGAAAGAAGAAAGAAGAAAGAAGAAAGAAGAAAGAAGAAAGAAGAAAGAAAGAAAGAAAGAAGAAAGAAAGAAAGAAGAAAGAATGAAGAAAGAAAAAAGAAGAAAGAAAGAAGAAAGAAAGAAGAAAGAAAGAAAGAAGAAAGAAAAAAAGACGAAAGAAAGAAAGACAAAAGAAAGAAAGACGAAAGAAATAAAGATGAGAGAAAGAAAGACGAGTAAGAAAGACGAGAGAAAGAAAGACGAGAGAAAGACGAAAGAAAGAAAGAAGAAAGAAAGAAAGAAAGTCGAGAGAAAGAAAGACGAGAGAAAGACAAGAAGAAAGAAAGAAAGAAGAAAGAAAGAACAAAGAAAGAAAGAAGAAAGAAAGAAGAATTAAAGAAGAAAGAAAGAAGAAACAAAGAAAGAAGAAAGAAAGAAAGAAGAAAGAAAGAAAGAGGAAAGAAGAAAGAAAGAAAGAAGAAAGAAAGAAGAAAGAAGAAAGAAAGAAAGAAAGAAGAAAGAAAGAAAGAAGAAAGAAGAAAGGAGTAGGAAAGAAAGAAGAAAGAAAGAATGAAGAAAGAAAGAAGAAGGAAAGAAGAAAGAAAGAAGAAAGAAAGAAGAAAGAAAGAAGAAAGAAAGAAAGAAGAAAGAAAGAAAGAAGAAAGAAGGAAAGAAGAAAGAAGAAAGAAAGAAAAGAAGAAAGAAAGAAAGAAAAAGAAAGAAAGAAGAAATAAAGAAAGAAGAAAGAAAGAAAGAAGAAAGAAGAAAGAAAAAAGAAAGAAAGAAAAGAAAGAAGAAAGAAAGAAAGAAGAAAGAAAGAAAGAAAGAAGAAAGAAAGAAAGAAGAAAGAAAGAAGAAAGAGGAAAGAAGGAAAGAAAGAAGAAAGAAAGAAGGAAGAAAGAAAGAAAGAAAAAAGAAAGAAAGAAAGAAGAAAGAAAGTAAGAAGAAAGAAGGAAGAAAGGAGATAGAAAGAAAGACGAAAGAAAGAAAGAAGAAAGAAAGAAAGAAAGTCGAGAGAAAGAAAGACGAGAGAAAGAAAAGAAGAAAGAAAGAAAGAAGAAAGAAAGAAGAAAGAAAGAAAGAAGAAAGAAAGAAGAATTAAAGAAGAAAGAAGGAAGAAAGAAAGAAGAAGAAAGAAAGAAAGAAGAAAGAAAGAAAGAAGAAAGAAGAAAGAAAGAAAGAAAGAAAGAAGAAAGAAAGAAGTATTAAAGAAGAACGAAAGAAGAAACAAAGAAAGAAGAAAGAAAGAATGAAGAAAGAAAGAAGAAAGAAGAAAGAAAGAAAGAAGAAAGAAAGAAGAAAGAAGAAAGAAAGAAAGAAGAAAGAAAGAAAGAAGAAAGAAGAAAGGAGAAAGAAAGAAAGAAGAAAGAAAGAATGAAGAAAGAAAGAAGAAGGAAAGAAGAAAGAAAGAAGAAAGAAAGAAGAAAGAAAGAAGAAAGAAAGAAAGAAGAAAGAAGAAAGAAGGAAAGAAGAAAGAAGAAAGAAAGAAAGAAAGAAAGAAGAAAGAAAGAAGAAAGAAGAAAGAAGGAAAGAAAGAAGAAAGAAAGAAAGAAGAAAGAAAGAAAGAAAAAAGAAAGAAAGAAAGAAGAAAGAAAGTAAGAAGAAAGAAGGAATAAAGGAGATAGAAAGAAAGAAGAAAGAAAGAAGAAAGAAATAAAGAAGAAAGAAAGAAAGAAAGAAAGAAAGAAAGAAAGAAGAAAGAAAGAATAAGGAAAGAAAGAAGAAAGAAAGAAAAAAGAAAGAAAGAAAGAAGAAAGAAAGACAGACGAAAGAAAGACGAAAGAAAGAAAGACGAAAGAAAGACGAAAGAAAGACGAAAGAAAGAAACAGGAGAGAAATAAAGACGAGAGAAAGAAAGACGAGAGAAAGAAAGACAAGAGAAAGAAAGACGAGAGAAAGACGAAAGAAAGAAAGAAGGAAAGAAAGAATGAAGAAAGAAAGAAGAAAGAAACAAAGACGAAAGAAAGAAAGACGAGAGAAAGAAAGACGAGAGAAAGAAAGATGAGAGAAAGAAAGACGAGAGAAGGAAAGACGAGAGAAAGAAAGACGAAAGAAAGAAAGAAGAAAAAAGCAAGAAAGAAAGAAAGAAAGAAGAAAGAAGGAAAGAAGAAAGAAAGAAAGAAGAAAGAAAGAAGAAAGAAAGAAGAAGAAAGAAAGAAAAAGAAAGAAAGAAAGAAAGAAGAAAGAAAGAATAAAGAAAGAAAGAAGAAAGAAAGAAAAAAGAAAGAAAGAAAGAGGAAAGAAAGACAGACGAAAGAAAGACGAAAGAAAGAAAGACAAAAGAAAGACGAAAGAAAGACGAAAGAAAGAAACACGAGAGAAATAAAGACGAGAGAAAGAAAGACGAGAGAAAGACGAAAGAGAGAAAGAAGAAAGAAAGAAAGAAGAAAGAAAGAAGAAAGAAGAAAGAAAAGAAAGAAGAAAGAAAGAAAGAATGAAGAAAGAAAGAAAGAAGAAAGAAAGAAAGAATGAAGAAAGAAAGAAGAAAGAAAGAAAGAAGAAAGAAAGAAAGAAAGAAGAAAGAAAGAAAGAAGAAAGAATGAAGAAAGAAAAAAGAAGAAAGAAAGAAGAAAGAAAGAGGAAAGAAAGAAAGAAGAAAGGAAAAAAGACGAAAGAAAGAAAGACAAAAGAAAGAAAGACGAAAGAAATAAAGATGAGAGAAAGAAAGACGAGTAAGAAAGACGAGAGAAAGAAAGACGAGAGAAAGAAAGAAGAAAGAAAGAAGAAAGACAGAAGGTAGAAAGAAAGAAGAAAGAAAGAAGAAAGAAATAAAAACGTGGGAAGAAAGACGAGAGAAAGAAAGACGAGAGAAAGAAAGACGAAAGAAAGAAAGAAGAAAAAAAGGGAGAAAGAAAGAAAGAATGAAAGAAGAATGAAAGAAGAAAGAAAGAAAGAAGAAAGAAGAAAGAAAGAAAGAAGAAAGAAAGAAAGAAGAAAGAAAGAAAGAAAGAAGAAAGAAAGAAAGAAGAAAGAAAGAAGGAAGAAAGAAGAAAGAAAGAAGAAAGAAAGAAAGAAGAAAGAAGGAAAGAAGAAATAAAGAAATACGAGAGAAAGAAAGACGAGAGAAAGAAAAGAAGAAAGAAAGAGAAGAAAGAAAGAAAGAAGAAAGAAAGAAGAAACAAAGAAAGAAGAAAGAAAGAAAGAAGTAAGAAAGAAAGAAAGAAGAAAGAAAGAAAGAAAGAAAGAAGAAAGAATGAAAGAAGAAAGAAAGAAGAATAAAAGAAAGAAGAAAGAAAGAAGAAACAAAGAAAGAAGAAAGAAAGAAAGAAAGAAGAAATAAAGAAAGAAGAAAACAAGAAAGACGAAAGAAAGAAAGAGGAAAGAATTTAAGAAAGAAAGAAAGAAAGAAAGAAAGAAAGAATGAAGAAAGAAAGAAGAAAGAAAGAAAGAAGGAAGAACGAAAGAAGAAAGAAAGAAGAAAGAAATAAGAAGAAAGAAGAAAGAAAGAAAAAAGAAAGAACGAAGAAAGAAGGAAAGAAGAAAGAAAGACGAAAGAAAGATAGAAGAATGAAAGAAAGAAGAAAGAAAGAAGAAAGAAGAAAGAAAGAAAGAAGAAAGAAAGAAAAAAGAAAGAAATAACGAAGAAAGAAAGAAAGAAAGAAAAAAGAAAGAAAGAACAAAGAAAGAAAGAAAGAAAGAATGAAGAAAGAAAGAAGAAAGAAACCAAGACGAAACAAAGAAAGACGAGAGAAAGAAAGACGAGAGAAAGAAAGATGAGAGAAAGAAAGATGAGAGAAGGAAAGACGAGAGAAAGAAAGACGAGAGAAAGAAAGACGAAAGAAAGAAAGAAAGAAGAAAGAGTGGAAGAAAAAAAGAAAGAAAGAATGAAAGAAGAAAGAAAGAAGAAAGAAAGAAAGAAGAAAGAAGAATGAAAGAAAGGAGAAAGAAAGAAAGAAAGAAGAAAGAAAGAAAGAAATAAGAAAGAAAAAAAGAAGAAAGAAAGAAAGAAGAAAGAAAGAAAGAAGAAATTAAGAAAGACGAGAGGAAGAAAGACGAGAGAAAGAAAGACAAAAGAAAGAAAGAAAGAAGAAAGAGTGGAAGAAAGAAAGAAGATAGAATGAAAGAAGAAAGAAAGAAGAAAGAAAGAAAGAAGAAAGAAGAAAGAAAGAAGAAAGAAAGAAAGAAAGAAGAAAGAAAGAAAGAAAGAAGAAAGAAAGAAAGAAGGAAGAAAGAAAGAAGAAAGAAAGAAAGAAGAAATTAAGAAAGACGAGAGAAAGAAAGACGAGAGAAAGAAAGACGAGAGAAAGAAGAAAGAAAGAAAGACGAAAGAAAGAAAGAAAGCACGAGAGAAAGAAAGACGAGAGAAAGAAAGACGAGGGAAAGAAAGACGAGAGAAAGACGAAAGAAAGAAAGACGAAAGAAAGAAAGACGAGAGAAAGAAAGACGAGAGAAAGAAAGAAGAAAGAAAGAAATAAGAAAGAAAGAAGAAAGAAAGATGAAAGAAAGAAGAAAGAAAGGAAGACGAGAGAAAGAAAGACGAGAGAAAGAAAGACGAGAGAAAGAAAGACGAAAGAAAGAAAGAAAGAGAAAGAGTGGAAGAAAGAAAGAAAGAAAGAAGAAGAAAGAAGAAAGAAAGAAGAAAGAAAGAAAGAAGAAGAAGAAAGAAAGAAGAAAGAAAGAAAGAAAGAAGAAAGAAAGAAAGAAAGAAGAAAGAAAGAAAGAAGAAAGAAAGAAAGAAGAAAGAAAGAAAGAAGAAATTAAGAAAGACGAGAGAAAGAAAGACGAGAGAAAGAAAGACGAGAGAAAGAAAGACGAGGGAAAGAAAGACGAGAGAAAGACGAAAGAAAGAAAGACGAAAGAAAGAAAGACGAGAGAAAGAAAGATGAGAGAAAGAAAGAAGAAAGAAAGAAAGAAGAAAGAAAGAAGAAAGAAAGAAGAAAGAAAGAAGAAAGAAAGGAAGACGAGAGAAAGAAAGACGAGAGAAAGAATTACGAGGGAAAGAAAGACGAGAGAAAGACGAAAGAAAGAAAGACGAAAGAAAAAAAGACGAGAGAAAGAAAGACGAGAGAAAGAAAGAAGAAATAAGAAAGAAGAAAGAAAGAAGAAAGAAGGAAAGAAGAAAGAAGAAAGAAAGAAAGAAAGAAAAAAGAAAGAAAGAAAGAAGAAAGAAAGAAGAAATAAGAAAGAAGGAAAGAAAGAAGAAAGAAGAAAGAAGAAAGAAAGAAAGAAAGAAGAAAGAAAGAAGAAAGAAATAAAGAAGAAAGAAAGAAAGAAAGAAGAGAGAAAGAAGAAAGAAAGAAGAAAGAAGAAAGAAGGAAAGAAAGAAGAAAGAAAGAAAGAAGAAAGAAAGAAAGAAAAAAGAAAGAAAGAAAGAAGAAAGAAAGTAAGAAGAAAGAAGGAAGAAAGGAGATAGAAAGAAAGAAGAAAGAAAGAAATAAGGAAGAAAGAAAGAAGAAAGAAAAAAAGAAGAAAGAAAGAAAGAAGAAAGAAAGAAAGAAGAAATTAAGAAAGACGAGAGAAAGAAAGACGAGAGAAAGAAAGACGAAAGAAAGAAATAAAGAAGAAAGAGTGGAAGAAAGAAAGAAAGAAAGAAAGAAAGAAAGAAAGAAGAAAGAAAGAAGAAAGAAAGAAAGAAGAAAGAAGAAAGAAAGAAGAAAGAAAGAAAGAAAGAAGAAAGAAAGAAAGAAAGAAGAAAGAAAGAAAGAAGAAAGAAAGAAAGAAGAAAGAAAGAAAGAAGAAATTAAGAAAGACGAGAGAAAGAAAGACGAGAGAAAGAAAGACGAGAGAAAGAAAGACGAGGGAAAGAAAGACGAGAGAAAGACGAAAGAAAGAAAGACGAAAGAAAGAAAGACGAGAGAAAGAAAGATGAGAGAAAGAAAGAAGAAAGAAAGAAAGAAGAAAGAAAGAAGAAAGAAAGAAGAAAGAAAGAAGAAAGAAAGGAAGACGAGAGAAAGAAAGACGAGAGAAAGAATTACGAGGGAAAGAAAGACGAGAGAAAGACGAAAGAAAGAAAGACGAAAGAAAAAAAGACGAGAGAAAGAAAGACGAGAGAAAGAAAGAAGAAATAAGAAAGAAGAAAGAAAGAAGAAAGAAGGAAAGAAGAAAGAAGAAAGAAACAAAGAAAGAAAAAAGAAAGAAAGAAAGAAGAAAGAAAGAAGAAATAAGAAAGAAGGAAAGAAAGAAGAAAGAAGAAAGAAGAAAGAAAGAAAGAAAGAAGAAAGAAAGAAAGAAGAAAGAAATAAAGAAGAAAGAAAGAAAGAAAGAAGAAAAGAAAGAAGAAAGAAAGAAGAAAGAAGAAAGAAGGAAAGAAAGAAGAAAGAAAGAAAGAAGAAAGAAAGAAAGAAAAAAGAAAGAAAGAAAGAAGAAAGAAAGTAAGAAGAAAGAAGGAAGAAAGGAGATAGAAAGAAAGAAGAAAGAAAGAAATAAGGAAGAAAGAAAGAAGAAAGAAAGAAGAAAGAAAGAAGAAAGAAAGAAGAAAGAAAGAAAAAAGAAAGAACGAAGAAAGAATGAAAGAAGAAAGAAAGACGAAAGAAAGATAGAAGAAAGAAAGAAAGAAGAAAGAAAGAAAGTAGAAAGAAAGAAAGAAGAAAGAAAGAAAGTAGAAAGAAAGAACGAAAGAAAGAAGAAAGAAAGAATATAGAAAAAAGAAGAAAGAAAGAAAAAAGAAAGAAAGAAAGAAGAAAGAAAGACAGACGAAAGAAAGACGAAAGAAAGAAAGACGAAAGAAAGACGAAAGAAAGACGAAAGAAAGAAACACGAGAGAAAGAAAGACGAGAGAAAGAAAGACGAGAGAAAGAAACACGAGAGAGAGAAAGACGAAAGAAAGAAGAAGAAATGAAGAAAGAAGAAAGAAAGAAGAAAGAAGAAAGAAAGAAAGAAAGAAGAAACAAAGAAAGAAGAAAGAAAGAAAGAAGAAAAGAAAGAAAGAAAGAAGAAAGAAAGAAAGAAGGAAAAATGGAAGAAAGAAAGAAGAAAGAATGAAAGAAAAAAGAAGGAAGAAATAAAGAAAGAAGAAAGAAAGAAAGAAGAAAGAAGAAAAGAAGAAGAAAGAAAGAAGAAAGAAAGTAAGAAGAAAGAAGGAAGAAAGGAGATAGAAAGAAGAAGAAAGAAAGAAAGAAGAAAGAAAGAAGAAAGAAAAATATGAAAGAAAGAAGAAAGAATGAAAGAAGAAAGAAAGAGAGGAGAAAGCGAGAAAGACGAAAGAAAGAAAGACAAAAGAAAGAAATACGAAAGAAATAAAGACGAGAGAAAGAAAGACGAGAGAAAGAAAAAAGAAAGAAAGAAGAAAGAAAGAAAGAAGAAAGAAAGAAGAAAGAAAGAAGAAAGAAAGAAGAAAGAAAGAAAGACGAGAGAAAGAAAGACGAGAGAAAGAAAGACGAGAGAAAGAAAGACGAAAGAAGAAAGAAAGGAAGAAAGAAAGAAAGAAAAAAGGAAAGAAGAAAGAAAGAAGAAAGAAAGAAAGAAGGAGGAAAGAAAGAAGAAAGAAAGAAGAAAGAAAGAAGAAAGAAAGAAGAAAGAAAGAAGAAAGAGAGAACGAAGAAAGAAGGAAAGAAGAAAGAAAGACGAAAGAAAGAAGAAAGAAAGAAAGAAGAAAGAAAGAAAGAAGAAAGAAAGAAAGAAGAAAGAAAGAAAGAAGAAAGAAGAAAGAAAGAAAGAAGAAAGAAGAAAGAAAGAAAGAAGAAACAAAGAAAGAAGAAAGAAAGAAAGAAGAAAGAAGAAAGAAAGAAAGAAAGAAGAAAGAAAAGAAAGAAAGAAGAAAGAAGAAAGAAAGAAAGAAAGAAGAAAGAAAGAAAGAAGAAAGAAAGAAAGAAGAAAGAATAAAGAAGAAAGAAAGAAGAAAGAAAGAAGAAAGAATAAAAGAAAGAAAGAAAGAAGAAAGAAAGAAAGAAGAAAGAAAGAAGAAAGAAGAAATAAAGAAAGAAGAAAGAAAGTAAGAAGAAAGAAAGAAGGAAGAAAGAGGAAAGAAAGAAAGAAGAAAGAAATAAAGAAGAAAGAAAGAGAGAAGAAAGAATGAAAGAAGAAAGAAAGAAGGAAGAAAGAATGAAGAAAGAAAGAAGAAAGAATCAAAGACGAAAGAAAGAAAGATGAGAGAAAGAAAGACGAGAGAAAGAAAGATGAGAGAAAGAAAGACGAGAGAAGGAAAGACGAGAGAAAGAAAGACGAAAGAAAGAAAGAAGAAAAAAGGAAGAAAGAAAGAAAGAAGAAAGAAAGAAGAAAGAAAGAAGAAAGAAAGAAGAAAGAAAGGAAGAAGAAAGAAAGAAAGAAAGAAAGAAGAAAGTAAGGAGAAAGAAAGAAAGAAGAAAGAAAGAAAAAAGTAAGAAAGAAAGAAGAAAGAAAGACAGACGAAAGAAAGACGAAAGAAAGACGAAAGACGAAAGAAAGACGAAAGAAAGAAACACGAGAGAAATAAAGACGAGAGAAAGAAAGACGAGAGAAAGAAAGACGAGAGAAAGAAAGATGAGAGAAAGACGAAAGAAAGAAAGAAGAAAGAAAGAAAGAAGAAGGAAAGAAGAAAGAAGAAAGAAAGAAAGAAAGAAGAAAGAAGAAAGAAAGAAAGAAGAAAGAAAGAAAGAAGAAAGAAAGAAAGAATGAAGAAAGAAAGAAGAAAGAAAGAAAGAAGAAAGAACGAAAGAAAGAAGAAAGAAAGAAAGAAGAAAGAATGAAGAAAGAAAAAAGAAGAAAGAAAGAAGAAAGAAAGAAAGAAGAAAGAAAAAAGAAGAAAGAAAGAAAAAAGAAAGAAAGAAAGAAAAAAGAAAGAAAGAAAGAAGAAAGAAAGTAAGAAGAAAGAAAGAAGGAAGAAAAAAGAAAGAAAGAAAGAAGAAAGAAATAAAGAATAAAGAAAGCAGAAAGAAAGAAAGAAGAAAGAAAGAAAGAAAGAAAGAAAGAAAGAAAGAAAGAAAGAAAGAAAGAAAGAATAAAGAAAGAAGAAAGAAAGAAAGAAGAAAGAGAGAAAGAAAGAAGAAAGAATGAAGAAAGAAAGAAACAAGAAAGAAAGAAAGACGAAAGAAAGAAAGACAAAAGAAAGAAAGACGAATGAAATAAGGACGAGAGAAAGAAAGACGAGAAAGAAAGAAGAGAGAAAGAAATACGAGAGAAAGAAAGAAGAAGGAAAGAAGAAAGAAAGAAAGAAGAAAGAAAGTAGAAAGAAAGAAGAAAGAAAGAAAGACGAGAGAAAGAAAGACGAAAGAAAGAAAGAAGAAAGAATGGAAGAAAGAGAGAAAGAAAGAAAGAAAGAAGATAGAAAGAAGAAAGAAAGAAAGAAGAAAGAAGAAAGAAAGAAAGAAGAAAGAAAGAAGAAAGAAAAAGAAAGAAGAAAGAAAGAAAGAAGAGAGAAAGAAAGAAGAAAGAAAGAAGGAAGAAAGAAGAAAGAAAGAAAGAAGAAAGAAAGAAAGAAAAAATAAAGAAAGACGAGAGAAAGAAAGACGAGAGAAAGAAAGACGCGGGAAAGAACGAAGAAAGAAAGAAAGAAGAAAGAAAGAAAGAAGAAAGAAGGAAAGAAGAAAGAAAGAAGAAAGAAAGAAGAAAGAAGAAAGAAAGAAGAGGGAAGAAAGAAAGAAAGAAGAAAGAAAGAAGAAAGAAAGGAAGAAAAAAGAAAGAAAGAAAGAAGAAAGAAGAAAGAAGAAAGAAGAAAGAAGAAAGAAGAAAGAAGAAAGAAGAAAGAAGAAAGAAGAAAGAAGAAAGAAAGAAAGAAGAAAGAAAGAAGAAAGAAGAAAGGAGAAAGAAAGAAAGAAGAAAGAAAGAAAGAAGAAAGAAAGAAGAAGGAAAGAAGAAAAAAGAAGAAAGAAAGAAGAAAGAAAGAAGAAAGAAAGAAGAAAGAAAGAAAGAAGAAAGTAGAAAGAAGGAAAGAAGAAAGAAGAAAGAAAGAAAGAAAGAAGAAAGAAATAAAGAAAAAAGAAAGTAAGAAGAAATAAAGAAAGAATAAAGAAAGAAGAAAGAAGAAAGAAAGAAAGAAAGAAGAAATAAAGAAGAAAGAAAGAAAGAAGAAAGAAAGAAAGAAAGAAGAAAGAAAGAAGAAGGAAAGAAAGAAAGAAGAAAGACAGACGAAAGAAAGACGAAAGAAAGAAAGACGAAAGAAAGACGAAAGACGAGAGATAGAAAGACGAGGGTAAGAAAGACGAGAGAAAGACGAAAGAAAGAAAGACGAAAGAAAGAAAGACGAGAGAAAGAAAGACGAGAGAAGGAAAGAAGAAATAAAGAAGAAAGAAAGAAAGAAGAAAGAAAAAAGAAAGAAAGAAGAAAGAAAGAAGAAAGAAAGAAAGACGAGAGAAAGAAAGGAAAAGGAAAGAAAAAAGAAAGAAAGAAAGAAGAAAGAAAGTAAGAAGAAAGAAAGAAGGAAGAAAGAAGAAAGAAAGAAAGAAGAAAGAAATAAAGAAGAAAGAAAGAAAGAAGAAAGAAAGAAATAAGAAAGAAAGAAAGAATGAATAAAGAAAGAAGAAAGAAGAAAGAAAAAAAGAAGAAAGAAAGAAAGAAAGAAGAAAGAAATAAGAAAGAAAGAAGAAAAAAGAAGAAAGAAAGGGGAGAGAAAGAAAGAAAAAAGAAAGAAAGACAAAAGATATAAGGACGAGAGAAAGAAAGACGAGAAAGAACGACGAGAGAAAGAAAGACGAGAGAAAGAAAGAAGAAAGAAAGAAGAAAGAAAGAAAGAAGAAAGAAAGAAGAAAGAAAGAAAGACGGGAGAAAGGAAGACGAGAGAAAGAAAGACGAGAGAAAGAAAGACGAGAGAAAGAAAGACGAAAGAAAGAAAGAAGAAAGAATGGAAGAAAGAGAGAAAGAAAGAAAGAAAGAAAGAGGAAAGAAAGAAATAAAGAAAGAAAGAAAGAAAGAAAGAAAGAAAGAAGGAAAGAAAGAAAGAAAGAAAGAAAGAATGAAGAAAGAAAGAAGAAAGAAAGAAAAAATAAAGAAAGACGAGAGAAAGAAATACGAGAGAAAGAAAGACGAGAGAAAGAAAGTCGAAAGAATGAAAGAAGAAAGAATAGAAGAAAGAAAGAAAGAAAGAAAGAAGAAAGAAAGAAAGAAGAAAGAAGAAAGAAAGAAAAAAGAAAGAAAGAAAGAAGAAAGAAAGAAGAAAGAAAGAAAGAAGAAAGAAGAAAGAAAGAAGAAGGAAAGAAAGAAGAAAGAAGAAAGAAAGAAAGAAGAAAGAAAGGAAGAAGAAGAAGAAAGAAGAAAGAAAGAGAGAAGAAAGAAAGAAAGAAGAAAGATGAAGAAAGAAAGAAGAAAGAAAGAAGAAAGAAAGTAAGAAGAAAGAAAGACGAAAGAAAGATAGAAGATAGAAAGAAAGAAGAAAGAAAGAAAGACGAAAGAAGAAAGAAAGAAAGAAGAAAGAAAGAAAGAAAGAAAGAAGAAATAAAGAAAGAAGAAATAAAGAAAGAAGAAAGAAAGAACGAAGAAAGAAGAAAGAAGAAAGAAAGAAGAAAGAAGAAAAAAAGAAAGAAAGAAGAAAGAAAGAAAGGAGAAAGAAAGGAAGAAGAAAGAAAGAAAGAAGAAAGAAAGAAATAAGAAAGAAAGAAGAAAGAGAAAGAAAGTAAGAAAGAAGAAAGAAAGAAAAAAAGAAAGAAAGAAAGAAAAAAGAAAGAAAGAAAGAAAAAGAAAGTAAGAAGAAAGAAAGAAGGAAGAAAAAAGAAGAAAGAAAGAAAGAAGAAACAAATAAAGAAGAAAGAAAGAAGAAGGAAAGAAAGAAGAAAGAAAGAAAGAAAGAAAGAAAGAAAGAAAGAAAGAAGAATGAATAAAGAAAGAAGAAAGAAAGAAAGAAGAAAGAAGAAAGAAAGAAAGAAAGAAAGAAGAAAGAAAGAAGAAAGAAAGAAAGAAGAAAGAAAGAAAGACAAAAGAAAGAAAGACGAAAGAAATAAGGACGAGAGAAAGAAAGTCGAGAAAGAAAGACGAGAGAAAGAAAGACGAGAGAAAGAAAGAAGAAGGAAAGAAGAAAGAAAGAAAGAAGAAAGAAAGAAGAAAGAAAGAAAGACGAGAGAAAGAAAGACGAAAGAAAGAAAGAAGAAAGAAAGAAGAAAGAAAGAAAGAAGAAAGAAGAAAGAAAGGAAGAAGAAAGAAAGAAGAAAGAAGAAAGAAAGAAAGAAAGAACAAAGAAAGAAAGAAGAAAGAAAGAAAGAAGAAAGAAAGTAGGAAGAAAGAAGAAAGAAAGAAAGAAGAAAGAAGAAGAAAGAAAGAAAGAAAAAATAAAGAAAGACGAGAGAAAGAAAGACGAGAGAAAGAAAGACGAAAGAAAGAAGAAAGAATAGAAGAAAGAAAGAAAGAAAGAAAGTAGAAAGAAAGAAGAAAGAAAGAAAGAAGAAAGAAAGACAGAAGAAAGAAAGAAGAAAGAAAGAAAGAAGAAAGAAAGAAAGAAGAAAGAAGAAAGGAGAAAGAAAGAAAGAAGAAAGAAAGAAAGAAGAAAGAAAGAAGAAGGAAAGAAGAAAAAAGAGAAAGAAAGAAGAAAGAAAGAAGAAAGAAAGAAAGAAAGAAGAAAGAAGAAAGTAGAAAGAAGGAAAGAAGAAAGAAGAAAGAAAGAAAGAAAGAAGAAAGAAATAAAGAAAAAAGAAAGTAAGAAGAAATAAAGAAAGAATAAAGAAAGAAGAAAGAAGAAGAAAGAAAGAAAGAAGAAATAAGAAGAAAGAAAGAAAGAAGAAAGAAAGAAAGAAAGAAGAAAGAAAGAAGAAGGAAAGAAAGAAAGAAGAAAGACGAAAGAAAGAAAGACGAAAGAAAGACGAAAGACGAGAGATAGAAAGACGAGGGTAAGAAAGACGAGGGTAAGAAAGACGAGAGAAAGACGAAAGAAAGAAAGACGAAAGAAAGAAAGACGAGAGAAAGAAAGACAAGAGAAGGAAAGAAGAAATAAAGAAGAAAGAAAGAAAGAAGAAAGAAAAAAGAAAGAAAGAAGAAAGAAAGAAGAAAGAAAGAAAGACGAGAGAAAGAAAGGAAAAGGAAAGAAAAAAGAAAGAAAGAAAGAAGAAAGAAAGTAAGAAGAAAGAAAGAAGGAAGAAAGAAGAAAGAAAGAAAGAAGAAAGAAATAAAGAAGAAAGAAAGAAAGAAGAAAGAAAGAAATAAGAAAGAAAGAAAGAATGAATAAAGAAAGAAGAAAGAAGAAAGAAAAAAAGAAGAAAGAAAGAAAGAAAGAAGAAAGAAATAAGAAAAGAAAGAAGAAAAAAGAAGAAAGAAAGGGGAGAGAAAGAAAGAAAAAGAAAGAAAGACAAAAGATATAAGGACGAGAGAAAGAAAGACGAGAAAGAACGACGAGAGAAAGAAAGACGAGAGAAGAAAGAAGAAAGAAAGAAGAAAGAAAGAAAGAAGAAAGAAAGAAGAAAGAAAGAAAGACGGGAGAAAGGAAGACGAGAGAAAGAAAGACGAGAGAAAGAAAGACGAGAGAAAGAAAGACGAAAGAAAGAAAGAAGAAAGAATGGAAGAAAGAGAGAAAGAAAGAAAGAAAGAAAGAGGAAAGAAAGAACGAAAGAAAGAAAGAAAGAAAGAAAGAAAGAAAGAAAGAAAGAAAGAGGAAAGAAAGAAAGAAAGAAAGAAAGAATGAAGAAAGAAAGAAGAAAGAAAGAAAGAAGAAAGAAAGAAAGAAGAAAGAAAGAAAGAAGAAAGAAAGAAAGAAAGAAAAAATAAAGAAAGACGAGAGAAAGAAATACGAGAGAAAGAAAGACGAGAGAAAGAAAGTCGAAAGAATGAAAGAAGAAAGAATAGAAGAAAGAAAGAAAGAAAGAAAGAAGAAAGAAAGAAAGAAGAAAGAAGAAAGAAAGAAAAAAGAAAGAAAGAAAGAAGAAAGAAAGAAGAAAGAAAGAAAGAAGAAAGAAGAAAGAAAGAAGAAGGAAAGAAAGAAGAAAGAAGAAAGAAAGAAAGAAGAAAGAAAGGAAGAAGAAAGAAGAAAGAAGAAAGAAAGAGAGAAGAAAGAAAGAAAGAAGAAAGAAAGAAGAAAGAAAGAAGAAAGAAAGAAGAAAGAAGAAGAAAGAAAGTAGAAGAAAGAAAGACGAAAGAAAGATAGAAGATAGAAAGAAAGAAGAAAGAAAGAAAGACGAAAGAAGAAAGAAAGAAAGAAGAAAGAAAGAAGAAAGAAAGAAGAAATAAAGAAAGAAGAAATAAAGAAAGAAGAAAGAAAGAACGAAGAAAGAAAGAAAGAGAAAGAAAGAAGAAAGAAGAAAAAAGAAAGAAAGAAGAAAGAAAGAAAGGAGAAAGAAAGGAAGAAGAAAGAAAGAAAGAAGAAAGAAGAAATAAGAAAGAAAGAAGAAAGAAGAAAGAAAGTAAGAAAGAAGAAAGAAAGAAAAAAGAAAGAAAGAAAGAAAAAGAAAGAAAGAAAGAAAAGAAAGTAAGAAGAAAGAAAGAAGGAAGAAAAAAGAAAGAAAGAAAGAAAGAAGAAACAAATAAAGAAGAAAGAAAGAAGAAGGAAGAAAGAAGAAAGAAAGAAAGAAAGAAAGAAAGAAAGAAAGAAAGAATGAATAAAGAAAGAAGAAAGAAAGAAAGAAGAAAGAAAGAAAGAAAGAAGAAAGAAGAAAGAAAGAAGAAAGAAAGAAAGAAGAAAGAAAGAAAGACAAAAGAAAGAAAGACGAAAGAAATAAGGACGAGAGAAAGAAAGTCGAGAAAGAAAGACGAGAGAAAGAAAGACGAGAGAAAGAAAGAAGAAGGAAAGAAGAAAGAAAGAAAGAAGAAAGAAAGAAGAAAGAAAGAAAGACGAGAGAAAGAAAGACGAAACGAAAGAAAGAAGAAAGAAAGGAAGAAAGAAAGAAGAAGAAAGAAGAAAGAAAGGAAGAAGAAGAAAGAAGAAAGAAGAAAGAAAGAAAGAAAGAAGAAAGAAAGAAAGAAGAAAGAAAGAAAGAAGAAAGAAAGTAGAAGAAAGAAGAAAGAAAGAAAGAAGAAAGAAAGAAGAAAAAGAAAGAAAGAAAAAATAAAGAAAGACGAGAGAAAGAAAGACGAGAGAAAGAAAGACGAAAGAAAGAAGAAAGAATAGAAGAAAGAAAGAAAGAAAGAAAGTAGAAAGAAAGAAGAAAGAAAGAAAGAAGAAAGAAAGACAGAAGAAAGAAAGAAGAAGAAAGAAAGAAGAAAGAAAGAAAGAAGAAGAAAGAAGAAAGAAGAAAGAAGAAAGAGAGAAGAAAGAAAGAAGAAAGATGAAAGAAGAAAGAACAGAAGAAGAAAGAAAGAAGAAAGAAAGAAGAAAGAAAGAAGAAAGAAAGAAAGAAGAAAGAAAGAAGAAAGAAAGAAGAAAGAAAGGAAGAAGAAAGAAAGAAGAAAGAAAGTAAGAAGAAAGAAAGACGAAAGAAAGATAGAAGATAGAAAGAAGAAGAAAGAAAGAAAGAAGAAAGAAAGAAAGAAGAAAGAAAGAAGAAAGATGATAAAAAAGAAAGAAGAAGAAAGAAAGAAAAAAGAAAGAAAGAAAAAACAGAAAGAAGAAAGAAGAAAGAAGAAAGAAGAAAGATGTAAGAAGAAAGAAGAAAGAAATAAAGAAGAAAGAAAGAAAGAAGAAACAAAGAAAGACGACAGAAAGAAAGACGAGAGAAAGAAAGACGAGAGAAAGACGAAAGAAAGAAAGAAGAAAGAAAGAAAGAAAGTCGAGAGAAAGAAAGACGAGAGAAAGAAAAGAAGAAAGAAAGAAAGAAGAAAGAAAGAAGAAAGAAAGAAAGTAGAAAGAAACAAGAATTAAAGAAGAAAGAAAGAAGAAAACAAAGAAAGAAGAAAAGAAGAAGAAGACAAGAAAGAAAGAAGAAAGAAGAAAGAAAAAAGAAGAAAGAAAGAAGAATGAAGAAAGAAGAAAGTCGAGAGAAAGAAAGACGAGAGAAAGAAAAGAAGAAAGAAAGAAAGAAGAAAAAAAGAAGAAAGAAAGAAAGAAGAAAGAAAGAAGAATTAAAGAAGAAAGAAAGAAGAAACAAAGAAAGAAGAAAGAAAGAAAGAAGAAAGAAAGAAGAAGGAAAGAAGAAAGAAAGAAAGATGAAAGAAAGAAGAAAGAAAGAAGAAAGAAAGAAGAAAGAAAGAAAGACTAGAGAAAGAAAGACGAAAGAAAGAAAGAAGAAAGAATGGAAGAAAGAGAGAAAGAAAGAAAGAAAGAAGAAAGAAAGAAAAAAAAAAAGAAATAAGAAAGAAGAAAGAAAGAAAGAAGAAAGAAAGAAGAAAGAAAGAAAAAAGAAAGAAAAAAAGAAGAAAGAAATAAGAAAGAAAGAAAGAAGAAAGAAGAAAGAAAGAGAAGGAAAGAAAGAAGAAAGAAGAAAGAAAGAAAGAAGAAAGAAAGGAAGAAGAAAGAAGAAAGAAGAAAGAAAGAGAGAAGAAAGAAAGAAAGAAGAAAGAAAGAAGAAAGAAAGAAGAAAGAATGAAGAAAGAAAGAAGAAAGAAAGAAGAAAGAAAGAAGAAAGAAAGTAAGAAGAAAGAAAGACGAAAGAAAGATAGAAGATAGAAAGAAAGAAGAAAGAAAGAAAGACGAAAGAAGAAAGAAAGAAAGAAGAAAGAAAGAAAGAAAGAAAGAAGAAATAAAGAAAGAAGAAATAAAGAAAGAAGAAAGAAAGAACGAAGAAAGAAAGAAAGAAGAAAGAAAGAAGAAAGAAGAAAAAAAGAAAGAAAGAAGAAAGAAAGAAAGGAGAAAGAAAGGAAGAAGAAAGAAAGAAAGAAGAAAGAAAGAAATAAGAAAGAAAGAAGAAAGAAGAAAGAAAGTAAGAAAGAAGAAAGAAAGAAAAAAGAAAGAAAGAAAGAAAAAAGAAAGAAAGAAAGAAAAAGAAAGTAAGAAGAAAGAAAGAAGGAAGAAAAAAGAAAGAAAGAAAGAAAGAAGAAACAAATAAAGAAGAAAGAAAGAAGAAGGAAAGAAAGAAGAAAGAAAGAAAGAAAGAAAGAAAGAAAGAAAGAAAGAAAGAAAGAAAGAAAGAAAGAAAGAAAGAAAGAATGAATAAATAAAGAAGAAAGAAAGAAAGAAGAAAGAAAGAAAGAAAGAAAGAAAGAAGAAAGAAAGAATAAAGAAAGAAAGAAGAAAGAAAGAAAGACAAAAGAAAGAAAGACGAAAGAAATAAGGACGAGAGAAAGAAAGTCGAGAAAGAAAGACGAGAGAAAGAAAGACGAGAGAAAGAAAGAAGAAGGAAAGAAGAAAGAAAGAAAGAAGAAAGAAAGAAGAAAGAAAGAAAGACGAGAGAAAGAAAGACGAAAGAAAGAAAGAAGAAAGAAAGAAGAAAGAAAGAAAGAAGAAAGAAGAAAGAAAGGAAGAAGAAAGAAAGAAGAAAGAAGAAAGAAAGAAAGAAAGAAGAAAGAAAGAAAGAAGAAAGAAAGAAAGAAGAAAGAAAGTAGGAAGAAAGAAGAAAGAAAGAAAGAAGAAAGAAAGAAGAAAGAAAGAAAGAAAAAATAAAGAAAGACGAGAGAAAGAAAGACGAGAGAAAGAAAGACGAAAGAAAGAAGAAAGAATAGAAGAAAGAAAGAAAGAAAGTAGAAAGAAAGAAGAAAGAAAGAAAGAAGAAAGAAAGACAGAAGAAAGAAAGAAGAAAGAAAGAAAGAAGAAAGAAAGAAAGAAGAAAGAAAGAAGAAAGAAAGAAGAAAGAAGAAAGAAAGAAGAAAGAAAGAAGAAAGAAGAAAGAAGAAAGAAAGAAAGAAGAAAGAAAGAAGAAAGAAGAAAGAAAGAAGAAAGAAAGAAAGAAGAAAGAAAGAAGAAAGAAAGAAAGAAGAAAGAAAGAAGAAAGAAAGTAAGGAGAAAGAAAGACGAAAGAAAGATAGAAGATAGAAAGAAAGAAGAAAGAAAGAAAGAAGAAAGAAAGAAAGAAGAAAGAAAGAAGAAAGAAGAAAAAAAGAAAGAAAGAAGAAAGAAAGAAAAAAGAAAGAAAGAAAAAAAACAGAAAGAAGAAAGAAGAAAGAAGAAAGAAGAAAGATGTAAGAAGAAAGGAGAAAGAAATAAAGAAGAAAGAAAGAAAGAAGAAACAAAGAAAGACGACAGAAAGAAAGACGAGAGAAAGAAAGACGAGAGAAAGACGAAAGAAAGAAAGAAGAAAGAAAGAAAGAAAGTCGAGAGAAAGAAAGACGAGAGAAAGAAAAGAAGAAAGAAGGAAAGAAGAAAGAAAGAAGAAAGAAAGAAAGTAGAAAGAAACAAGAATTAAAGAAGAAAGAAAGAAGAAACAAAGAAAGAAGAAAGAAAGAAAGAAGAAAGAAAGAAGAAGGAAAGAAGAAAGAAAGAAAGATGAAAGAAAGAAGAAAGAAAGAAGAAAGAAAGAAGAAAGAAAGAAAGACTAGAGAAAGAAAGACGAAAGAAAGAAAGAAGAAAGAATGGAAGAAAGAGAGAAAGAAAGAAAGAAAGAAGAAAGAAAGAAAAAAAAAAGAAATAAGAAAGAAGAAAGAAAGAAAGAAGAAAGAAAGAAGAAAGAAAGAAGAAAGAAAGAAAGAAAGAAGAAAGAAAGAAAGAAGAAAGAAGAAAGAAAGAAAGAAGAAAGAAAGAAAGAAAAAATAAAGAAAGACGAGAGAAAGAAAGATGAGAGAAAGAAAGACGAGAGAAAGAAAGAAGAAAGAAAGAAAGAAGAAAGAAAGAAAGAAGAAAGAAGGAAAGAAGAAAGAAAGAAGAAAGAAAGAAGAAAGAAGAAAGAAAGAAAGAAGAAAGAAAGAAAGAAGAAAGAAAGAAAGAAGAAAGAAAGAAAAAAAACAGAAAGAAGAAAGAAGAAAGAAGAAAGAAGAAAGAAGAAAGAAGAAAGAAGAAAGAAGAAAGAAGAAAGAAGAAAGAAGAAAGAAGAAAGAAGAAAGAAAGAAAGAAGAAAGAAAGAAAGAAGAAATAAAGAAAGACGACAGAAAGAAAGACGAGAGAAAGAAAGACGAGAGAAAGAAAGACGAGAGAAAGACGAAAGAAAGAAAGAAGTAAGAAAGAAAGAAAGTCGAGAGAAAGAAAGACGAGAGAAAGAAAAGAAGAAAGAAAGAAAGAAGAAAGAAAGAAGAAAGAAAGAAGAAAGAAAGAAGAATTAAAGAAGAAAGAAAGAAGAAAGAAAGAAAGAAGAAAGAAAGAAAGAAGAAAGAAGAAAGAAAGAAAGAAGAAAGAAAGAAGAAAGAAGAAAGAAAGAAAGAAAGAAGAAAGAAAGAAAGAAGAAAGAAGAAAGGAGAAAGAAAGAAAGAAGAAAGAAAGAAAGAAGAAAGAAAGAAAGAAAGAATGAATAAAGAAAGATGAAAGAAAGAAGAAAGACAGACGAAAGAAAGATGAAAGAAAGAAAGACGAAAGAAAGACGAAAGACAAGAGAAAGAAAGACGAGGGAAAGAAAGACGAGAGAAAGACGAAAGAAAGAAAGACGAAAGAAAGAAAGACGAGAGAAAGAAAGACGAGAGAAAGAAAGAAGAAAGAAAGAAAGAAGAAAGAAAGAAGAAAGAAGAAAGAAGAAAGAAGAAAGAAAGAAAGAAGAAAGTAGAAAGAAGGAAAGAAGAAAGAAGAAAGAAAGAAAGAAAGAAGAAAGAAAGAAGAAAGAAAAAAGAAAGAAAGAAGAAAGAAATAAAGAAAAAAGAAAGAAAGAAGAAAGAAAGAAAGAAGAAAGAAAGAAGGAAGAAAGAAAGAAAGAAAGAAAGAATGAATAAAGAAAGAAGAAAGAAAGAAAGAAGAAAGAAAGAAAGAAGAAAGAAAGAAGAAAGAAAGAAAGAAGAAAGAAAGAAAGACGAAAGAAAGAAAGACAAAAGAAAGAAAGACGAAAGAAATAAGGACGAGAGAAAGAAAGACGAGAAAGAAAGACGAGAGAAAGAAAGACGAGAGAAAGAAAGAAGAAGGAAAGAAGAAAGAAAGAAAGAAGAAAGAAAGAAGAAAAAAGAAAGAAAGAAGAAAGAAAGAAGAAAGAAAGAAGAAAGAAAGAAGAAATAAAGAAAGAAGAAAGAAAGAAAGAAGAAAGAAATAAAGAAGAAAGAATGAAAGACGAAAGAAAGAAAGAAGAAAGAATGGAAGAAAGAGAGAAAGAAAGAAAGAAGAAAGAAAAAAAAGAAAGAAATAAGAAAGAAGAAAGAAAGAAAGAAGAAAGAAAGAAGAAAGAAAGAAGAAAGAAAGAAAGAAGAAAGAAAGAAAGAAGAAAGAAATAAAGAAGAAAGAAAGAAAGAAGAAAGAAAGAAAGAAGAATGAAAGAAAGAAAGAATGAATAAAGAAAGAAGAAAGAAAGAAAGAAGAAAGAAAGAAAGAAGAAAGAAAGAAGAAAGAAAGAAGAAAGAAAGAAAGAAGAAAGAAAGAAAGACGAAAGAAAGAAAGAAAAAAGAAAGAAAGAAAAAAGAAATAAGGACGAGAGAAAGAAAGATGAGAAAGAACGACGAGAGAAAGAAAGACGAGAGAAAGAAAGACGAAAGAAAGAAAGAAGAATGAATGGAAGAAAGAGAGAAGGAAAGAAAGAAAGAAAGAGGAATGAAAGAAAGAAAGAAAGAAAGAGAGAAAGAAAGAAAGAAAGAAAGAAAGAAAGAATGATGAAAGAAAGAAGAAAGAAAGAAAGAAGAAAGAAAGAAAGAAAGAAGAAAGAAAGAAAGAATAGAAGAAAGAAAGAAAGAAGAAAGAAAGAAGAAAGAAAGAAGAAAGAAAGAAAGAAGAAAGAAAGAAGAAAGAAAGAAAGAAGAAAGAAGAAAGAAAGAAAGAAGAAAGAAAGAAGAAACAAAGAAAGAAGAAAGAAAGAAAGAAGAAAGAAAGAAAGAATATAGAAGAAAGAAAGAAAGAAGAAAGAAAGAAGAAAGAAGAAAGAAAGAAAGAAAGTCGAGAGAAAGAAAGACGAGAGAAAGAAAAGAAGAAAGAAAGAAAGAAGAAAAAAAGAAGAAAGAAAGAAAGAAGAAAGAAAGAAGAAACAAAGAAAGAAGAAAGAAAGAAAGAAGAAAGAAAGAAAAAGGAAAGAAGAAAGAAAGAAAGAAGAAAGAAAGAAAGAAGAAAGAAGATAGAAAGAAGAAAGAAAGAAAGACGGGAGAAAGGAAGACGAGAGAAAGAAAGACGAGAGAAAGAAAAGAAGAAAGAAAGAAAGAAGAAAGAAAGAAGAAAGAAAGAAAGAAGAAAGAAAGAAGAATTAAAGAAGAAAGAAAGAAGAAGCAAAGAAAGAAGAAAGAAAGAAGAAAGAAAGAAAGAAGAAAGAAGAAAGAAAGAAAGAAGAAAGAAAGTAGAAAGAAGAAAGAAAGAAAGAAAGAAGAAAGAAAGAAAGAAGAAAGAAGAAAGGAGAAAGAAAGAAAGAAGAAAGAAAGAAAGAAGAAAGAAAGAAAGAAAGAATGAATAAAGAAAGATAAAAGAAAGAAGAAAGACAGACGAAAGAAAGACGAAAGAAAGAAAGACGAAAGAAAGACGAAAGACAAGAGAAAGAAAGACGAGGGAAAGAAAGACGAGAGAAAGACGAAAGAAAGAAAGACGAAAGAAAGAAAGACGAGAGAAAGAAAGACGAGAGAAAGAAAGAAGGAAGAAAGAAAGAAGAAAGAAAGAAGAAAGAAGAAAGAAGAAAGAAGAAAGAAGAAAGAAGAAAGTAAGAAAGAAGAAAGTAGAAAGAAGGAAAGAAGAAAGAAAGAAAGAAAGAAGAAAGAAAGAAGAAAGAAAAAAGAAAGAAAGAAGAAAGAAAGAAGAAAGAAGAAAGAAAGAAAGAAAGAAGAAAGAAAGAAAGAAGAAAGAAGAAAGGAGAAAGAAAGAAAGAAGAAAGAAAGAAAGAAGAAAGAAAGAAAGAAAGAATGAATAAAGAAAGATGAAAGAAAGAAGAAAGACAGACGAAAGAAAGACGAAAGAAAGAAAGACGAAAGAAAGACGAAAGACAAGAGAAAGAAAGACGAGGGAAAGAAAGACGAGAGAAAGACGAAAGAAAGAAAGAGGAAAGAAAGAAAGACGAGAGAAAGAAAGACGAGAGAAAGAAAGAAGAAAGAAAGAAAGAAGAAAGAAAGAAGAAAGAAGAAAGAAGAAAGAAGAAAGAAGAAAGAAGAAAGAAAGAAAGAAGAAAGTAGAAAGAAGGAAAGAAGAAAGAAGAAAGAAAGAAAGAAAGCAGAAAGAAAGAAGAAAGAAAAAAGAAAGAAAGAAGAAAGAAATAAAGAAGAAAGAAAGAAAGAAGAAAGAAAGAAAGAAGAAAGAAAGAAAGAAGAAAGAAAGAAAGAAAGAAAGAAAGAATGAATAAAGAAAGAAGAAAGAAAGAAGGAAGAAAGAAAGAAAGAAAGATGAAAGAAAGAAAGACAAAAGAAAGAAAGACGAAAGAAATAAGGACGAGAGAAAGAAAGACGAGAAAGAAAGACGAGAGAAAGAAAGACGAGAGAAAGAAAGAAGAAGGAAAGAAGAAAGAAAGAAAGAAGAAAGAATGGAAGAAAGAGAGAAAGAAAGAAAGAAGAAAGAAAAAAAAAGAAAGAAATAAGAAAGAAGAAAGAAAGAAAGAAGAAAGAAAGAAGAAAGAAAGAAGAAAGAAAGAAAGAAGAAAGAAAGAAAGAAGAAAGAAATAAAGAAGAAATAAAGAAAGAAGAAAGAAAGAAAGAAAGAATGAATAAAGAAAGAAGAAATAAAGAATGAAGAAAGAAAGAAGAAGGAAAGAAGAAAGAAAGAAGAAAGAAAGAAGAAAAAAGAAGAAAGAAAGAGGAGAGTAAGAAAGAAGAAAGAAAGAAAGAAGAAAGAAAGAAAGACGAAAGAAAGAAAGAAAAAAGAAAGAAAGAAAAAAGAAATAAGGACGAGAGAAAGAAAGATGAGAAAGAACGACGAGAGAAAGAAAGACGAGAGAAAGAAGAAAGAAGAAGAAAGAAAGAAAGAAGAAAGAAGAAAGAAAGAAGAAAGAAAGGAAGACGAGAGAAAGAAAGACGAGAGAAAGAAAGACGAGAGAAAGAAAGACGAAAGAAAGAAAGAAGAATGAATGGAAGAAAGAGAGAAGGAAAGAAAGAAAGAGGAAAGAAAGAAAGAAAGAAAGAAAGAAAGAAGAAAGAAAGAAAGAATAGAAGAAAGAAAGAAAGAAGAAAGAAGAAAGAAAGAAGAAAGAAAGAAAGAAGAAAGAAGAAAGAAAGAAAGAAGAAAGAAAGGAAGAAGAAAGAAGAAAGAAGAAGGAAAGAGAGAAGAAAGAAATAAAGAAAGAAAGAAGAAAGAAAGAAGAAAGAAAGAAGAAGGAAAGAAAGAAGAAAGAAAGAAGAAAGAAAGAAAGAAGAAAGAAGAAAGAAAGAAAGAAGAAAGAAAGAAAGAAGAAAGAAAGAAGAATTAAAGAAGAAAGAAAGAAGAAACAAAGAAAGAAGAAAGAAAGAAAGAAGAAAGAAAGAAAGAAGAAAGAAGAAAGAAAGAAAGAAGAAAGAAAGAAGAAAGAAGAAAGAAAGAAAGAAAGTCGAGAGAAAGAAAGACGAGAGAAAGAAAAGAAGAAAGGAAGAAAGAAGAAAAAAAGAAGAAAGAAAGAAAGAAGAAAGAAAGAAGAATTAAAGAAGAAAGAAAGAAGAAACAAAGAAAGAAGAAAGAAAGAAAGAAGAAAGAAAGAAGAAGGAAAGAAGAAAGAAAGAAAGATGAAAGAAAGAGGAAAGAAAGAAGAAAGAAAGAAGAAAGAAAGAAAGACGAGAGAAAGAAAGACGAAAGAAAGAAAGAAGAAAGAATGGAAGAAAGAGAGAAAGAAAGAAAGAAAGAAGAAAGAAAGAAAAAAGAAAGTAAGAAAGAAGAAAGAAAGTAAGAAGAAAGAAAGAAGGAAGAAAAAAGAAAGAAAGAAAGAAGAAAGAAATAAAGAATAAAGAAAGAAGAAAGAAAGAATGAATAAAGAAAGAAGAAAGAAAGAACGAAAAAGGAAAGAAAGAAAGAAGAAAGAAAGAAAGAAGAAAGAATGAAGAAAGAAAAAAGAAGAAAGAAAGAAGGAAGAAAGAAAGAAGAAAGAATGAAAGAAGAAAGAAAGAAAGACAAAAGAAAGAAAGACGAAAGAAATAAAGATGAGAGAAAGAAAGACGAGAAAGAAAGACGAGAGAAAGAAAGACGAGAGAAAGAAAGAAGAAAGAAAGAAGAAAGAAAGAAAGAAGAAAGAAAGAAGAATGAAAGAAGAAAGGAAGAAAGACGAGAGAAAGGAAGACGAGAGAAAGAAAGACGGGAGAAAGAAAGACGAAAGAAAGAAAGAAGAAAGAATGGAAGAAAAAAGAAAGAAGAAATAAAGAAAGAAGAAAGAAAGAAAGAAGAAAGAAGAAAAAAAGAAGAAAGAAAGAAGAAAGAAAGAAGAAAGAAGAAAGAAAGAAAGAAAGAAGTAAGAAAGAAAGAAGAAAGAAAGAAAGAAGAAAGAAAGAAAGAAGAATGAAAGAAAGAAGAAAGAAAGAAGAAAGAAGAAAGAAGGAAAGAAAGAAGAAAGAAAGAAAGAAGAAAGGAAGAAAGAAAAAAGAAAGAAAGAAAGAAGAAAGAAAGTAAGAAGAAAGAAGGAAGAAAGGAGATAGAAAGAAAGAAGAAAGAAAGAAAGAAGAAAGAAAGAAGAAAGAAAAAAGATGAAAGAAAGAAGAAAGAATGAAAGAAGAAAGAAAGAGAGGAGAAAGCGAGAAAGACGAAAGAAAGAAAGACAAAAGAAAGAAATACGAAAGAAATAAAGAAGAGAGAAAGAAAGACGAGAAAGAAAGACGAGAGAAAGAAGGACGAGAGAAAGAAAAAAGAAAGAAAGAAGAAAGAAAGAAAGAAGAAAGAAAGAAGAAAGAAAGAAGAAAGAAAGAAGAAAGAAAGAAAGACGAGAGAAAGAAAGACGAGAGAAAGAAAGACGAGAGAAAGAAAGACGAAAGAAGAAAGAATGGAAGAAAGAAAGAAGAAAGAAAGAAGAAAGAAAGTAGAAAGAAAGAAGAAAGAAAGAAAAAAGAGAGAACGAAGAAAGAAGGAAAGAAGAAACAAAGACGAAAGAAAGATAGAAGAAAGAAAGAAAGAAGATAGAAAGAAAGAAGAAAGAAAGAAAGAAGAAAGAAAGCAAGAAGAAAGAAGAAAGAAAGAAAGAAGAAAGAAGAAAGAAAGAAAGAAGAAACAAAGAAAGAAGAAAGAAACAAAGAAGAAAGAAGAAAGAAAGAAAGAAGAAAGAAAGAAGAAAGAAAGAAGAAAGAAGAAAGAAAGAAAGAAAGAAGAAAGAAAGAAAGAAGAAAGAAAGAAAGAAGAAAGAAAGAAGGAAAGAAAGAATGAAGAAAGAAAGAAGAAAGAATCAAAGACGAAAGAAAGAAAGACGAGAGAAAGAAAGACGAGAGAAAGAAAGATGAGAGAAAGAAAGACGAGAGAAGGAAAGACGAGAGAAAGAAAGACGAAAGAAAGAAAGAAGAAAAAAGGAAGAAAGAAAGAAAGAAAGAAGAAAGAAAGAAGAAAGAAAGAAGAAAGAAAGAAGAAAGAAAGAAAGAAGAAAGAAAGAAAGGAAGAAAGAAGAAAGAAAGAAGAAAGAAAGAAAGAAGAAAGAAAGAAAAAAGTAAGAAAGAAAGAAGAAAGAAAGACAGACGAAAGAAAGACGAAAGAAAGACGGAAGACGAAAGAAAGACGAAAGAAAGAAACACGAGAGAAATAAAGACGAGAGAAAGAAAGACGAGATAAAGAAAGACGAGAGAAAGAAAGACGAGAGAAAGACGAAAGAAAGAAAGAAGAAAGAAAGAAAGAAGAAGGAAAGAAGAAAGAAGAAAGAAAGAAAGAAAGAAGAAAGAAAGAAGAAAGAAAGAAAGAAAGAAGAAAGAAAGAAAGAAGAAAGAAAGAAAGAATGAAGAAAGAAAGAAGAAAGAAAGAAAGAAGAAAGAACGAAAGAAAGAAGAAAGAAAGAAAGAAGAGAGAATGAAGAAAGAAAAAAGAAGAAAGAAAGAAGAAAGAAAGAAAGAAGAAAGAAAGAAAGAAGAAAGAAAGAAAGACGAAAGAAAGAAAGACAAAAGAAAGAAAGACGAAAGAAATAAAGATGAGAGAAAGAAAGACGAGTAAGAAAGAGGAGAGAAAGAAAGACGAGAGAAAGAAAGAAGAAAGAAAGAAGAAATACAGAAAGTAGAAAGAAAGAAGAAAGAAAGAAGCAAGAAAGAAAAACGAGAGAATGAAAGACGAGAGAAAGAAAGACGAGAGAAAGAAAGACGAAAGAAAGAAAGAAGAAAAAAAGGAAGAAAGAAAGAAAGAAAGAATTAAAGAAGAAATAAAGAAGAAAGAAAGAAAGAAGAAAGAAGTAAGAAAGAAAGAAGAAAGAAATAAAGAAAGAAGAAAGAAAGAAAGAAAGAAAGAAGAAAGAAAGAAAGAAGAAAGAAAGAAGGAAGAAAGAAAGAAGAAAGAAAGAAGAAAGAAAGAAGAAGGAAGAAGGAAAGAAGAAATAAAGAAAGACGGGAGAAAGAAAGACGAGAGAAAGAAAAGAAGAAAGAAAGAAAGAAGAAAGAAAGAGAGAAGAAAGAAAGAAGAATTATAGAAAGAAGAAAGAAAGAAGAAACAAAGAAAGAAGAAAGAAAGAAAGAAGAAAGAAAGAAAGAAGAAAGAAGAAAGAACGAAAGAAGAAAGAAAGAAGAAAGAAGAAAGAAAGAAAGAAAGAAGAAAGCAAGAAAGACGAAAGAAAGAAAGACAAAAGAAAGTAATACGAAAGAAAGACGAGAGAAAGAAAGACGAGAGAAAGAAAAAAGAAAGAAAGAAGAAAGAAAGAAAGAAGAAAGAAAGAAGAAAGAAAGAAGAAAGAAAGAAAGACGAGAAAGAAAGACGAGAGAAAGGAAGACGAGAGAAAGAAAAAAGAAAGAAAGAAGAAAGAAAGAAAGAAGAAAGAAAGAAGAAAGAAAGAAGAAAGAAAGAAAGACGAAAGAAAGAAAGACAAAAGAAAGAAAGACGAAAGAAATAAGGACGAGAGAAAGAAAGACGAGAAAGAACGACGAGAGGAAGAAAGACGAGAGAAAGAAAGAAGAAAGAAAGAAGGAAGAAAGAAAGAAACATGAGAGAAAGGAAGACGAGAGAAAGACGAGAGAAAGAAAGACGAAAGAAAGAAAGAAGAAATGAAGAAAGAGAGAAAGAAAGAAAGAAAGAAAGAAAGAAAGAAAGAAGAAAGAAAGAAGAAAGAAAGAAAGTAGAAAGAAAGAAAGAAAGAAAGAATGAAGAAAGAAAGAAGAAAGAAAGAAAGAAGAAAGAAAGAAAGAAAGAAGAAAGAAAGATAGAAGAAAGAATGAAGAAAGAAAAAAGAAGAAAGAAAGAAGAAAGAAAGAAAGAAGAAAAAAGAAAGAAAGAAAGACGAAAGAAAGAAAGACAAAAGAAAGAAATACGAAAGAAATAAAGACGAGAGAAAGAAAGACGAGAAAGAAAGACGAGAGAAAGAAAGAAGAAAGAATAGAAGAAAGAAAGAAAGGAAGAAAGAAAGAAGAAAGAAAGAAGAAAGAGAGAAAGAAGAAAGAAGATAGATAAAAAGAAGAGAGAAAGAAAGAAGAAAGAAAGAAAGAAAGAAGAAAGAAAGAAAGAAGAAAGAAAGAAAGAAGAAAGAAAGAGGGAAGAAAGAAGAAAGAAAGAAAGAAGAAAGAAAGAAAGAAGAAAAAAAGAAAGAAGAAATAAAGACAGACGAGAGAAAGAAAGACGAGAGAAAGAAAGACGAGAGAAAGACGAAAGAAAGAAAGACGAAAGAAAGAAAGAAAGGAGAGAGAAAGAAAGACGAGAGAAAGAAAGAAGAAAGAAAGAAAGAAGAAAGAAAGAAGAAAGAAAGAAAGAAGAAAGAAAGAAAGAAGAAAGAAAGAAGAAAGAAAGAAAGAAGAAAGAAGAAAGAAGAAAGAAAGAAGAAAGAAGAAAGAAGAAAGAAAGAAAGAAGAAAGAAAGAAAGAAGAAAGAAGAAGAAAGAAAGAAAGAAGAAAGAAAGAAGAAAGAAAGAAGAAAGAAAGAAGAAAGAAAGAAAGAAGAAAGGAAGAAGAAAGAAAGAAAGAAGAAAGAAGAAAGAAGAAGGAAGAAAGAAAGAAAGAAGAAAGAAAGAAAGAAAGAAAGAAGAAAGAAGGAAAGAAGAAATAAAGAAAGACGAAAGAAGAAAGAAAGAAAGAAGAAAGAAGAAAGAAAGAACGAAGAAAGAAAGAAAGAAGAAAGAAAGTAGAAAGAAGAAGAAAGAAAGAAAGAAGAAAGAAAGAAAGAAGAAAGAAAGAAAGAAGAAAGAAAGAAGGAAGAAAAAGAAAGAAAGAAAGAAGAAAGAAATAAAGAATAAAGAAAGAAGAAAGAAAGAAAGAAAGAAGAAAGAAAGGAAGAAAGAAAGAAAGAATAAAGAAAGAAGAAAGAAAGAAAGAAGAAAGAGAGAAAGAAAGAGGAAAGAAAGAAGAAAGAAAGAAAGAAGAAAGAAAGAAAGAAAAAAGAAAGAAAGAAAGAAGAAAGAAAGTAAGAAGAAAGAAGGAAGAAAGGAGATAGATAGAAAGAAGAAAGAAAGAAAGAAGAAAGAAAGAAGAAAGAAAAAAGATGAAAGAAAGAAGAAAGAATGAAAGAAGAAAGAAAGAGAGGAGAAAGCGAGAAAGACGAAAGAAAGAAAGACAAAAGAAAGAAATACGAAAGAAATAAAGACGAGAGAAAGAAAGACGAGAAAGAAAGACGAGAGAAAGAAGGACGAGAGAAAGAAAAAGAAAGAAAGAAGAAAGAAAGAAAGAAGAAAGAAAGAAGAAAGAAAGAAGAAAGAAAGAAAGACGAGTGAAAGAAAGACGGGAGAAAGAAAGACGAGAGAAAGAAAGACGAAAGAAGAAAGAATGGAAGAAAGAAAGAAGAAAGAAAGAAGAAAGAAGGAAGAAAGAGAGAAGAAAGAAAGAAAAAAGAGAGAACGAAGAAAGACGGAAAGAAGAAAGAAAGACGAAAGAAAGATAGAAGAAAGAAAGAAAGAAGAAAGAAAGAAAGAAGAAAGAAAGAAAGAAGAAAGAAAGAAAGAAGAAAGAAGAAAGAAAGAAAGAAGAATGAAGAAAGAAAGAAAGAAGAAACAAAGAAAGAAGAAAGAAAGAAAGAAGAAAGAAGAAAGAAAGAAAGAAGAAAGAAAGAAGAAAGAAAGAAGAAAGCAGAAAGAAAGAAAGAAAGAAGAAAGAAAGAAAGAAGAAAGAAAGAAAGAAGAAAGAAAGAAAGAAGAAAGAAAGAAAGAAGAAAGAAAGAAGAAAGAAAAAAGAAAGAAAGAAGAAAGAAAGAAAGAAGAAAGAAAGAAGAAAGAAGAAATAAAGAAAGAAGAAAGAAAGTAAGAAGAAAGAAAGAAGGAAGAAAGAAGAAAGAAAGAAAGAAGAAAGAAATAAAGAAGAAAGAAAGAAAGAAGAAAGAAAGATAGAAGAAAGAATGAAGAAAGAAAAAAGAAGAAAGAAAGAAGAAAGAAAGAAAGAAGAAAAAAGAAAGAAAGAAAGACGAAAGAAAGAAAGACAAAAGAAAGAAATACGAAAGAAATAAAGACGAGAGAAAGAAAGACGAGAAAGAAAGACGAGAGAAAGAAAGAAGAAAGAATAGAAGAAAGAAAGAAAGAAAGAAAGAAAGAAGAAAGAAAAAAGAAAGAGAGAAAGAAGAAAGAAGAAAGATAAAAAGAAGAGAGAAAGAAAGAAGAAAGAAAGAAAGAAAGAAGAAAGAAAGAAAGAAGAAAGAAAGAAAGAAGAAAGAAAGAGGGAAGAAAGAAGAAAGAAAGAAAGAAGAAAGAAAGAAAGAAGAAAAAAAGAAAGAAGAAATAAAGACAGATGAGAGAAAGAAAGACGAGAGAAAGAAAGACGAGAGAAAGAAAGACGAGAGAAAGCCGAAAGAAAGAAAGACGAAAGAAAGAAAGAAAGGCGAGAGAAAGAAAGACGAGAGAAAGAAAGAAGAAAGAAAGAAAGAAGAAAGAAAGAAAGAAGAAAGAAAGAAGAAAGAAAGAAAGAAGAAAGAAGAAAGAATAAAGAAGAAAGAAAGAAGAAAGAAGAAAGAAAGAAAGAAGAAAGAAAGAAAGAAGAAAGAAGAAGAAAGAAAGAAAGAAGAAAGAAAGAAGAAAGAAAGAAAAGAAAGAAGAAAGAAAGAAAGAAGAAAGGAAGAAGAAAGAAAGAAGAAAGAAGAAAGAGGAAAGAAAGAAAGAAGAAAGAAAGAAAGAAAGAAAGAAGAAAAGAAGGAAAGAAGAAATAAAGAAAGACGAAAGAAGAAAGAAAGAAAGAAGAAAGAAGAAAGAAAGAACGAAGAAAAAAAAAAGAAGAAAGAAAGAAGAAAGAAGAAAGAAAGAAAGAAAGAAGAAAGAAAGAAAGAAGAAAGAAAGAAAGAAGAAAGAAAGAAATAAGAAAGAAAGAAGAAAGAAGAAAGAATGAAAGAAAGAAGAAAGAAAGAAAAAAGAAAGAAAGAAAGAAAAGAGAAAGAAAGAAAGAAGAAAGAAAGTACGAAGAAAGAAAGAAGGAAGAAAAAGAAGAAAGAAAGAAGAAAGAAATAAAGAATAAAGAAAGAAGAAAGAAAGAAAGAAGAAAGAAAGGAAGAAAGAAAGAAAGAATAAAGAAAGAAGAAAGAAAGGAAGAAGAAAGAGAGAAAGAAAGAAGAAAGAAAGAAGAAAGAAAGAAAGAAAGAAGAAAGAAAGAAAGAAAAAAGAAAGAAGAAAGAAGAAAGAAAGTAAGAAGAAAGAAGGAAGAAAGGAGATAGATAGAAAGAAGAAAGAAAGAAAGAAGAAAGAAGAAAGAAAGAACGAAGAAAGAAAGAAAGAAGAAAGAAAGAAGAAAGAAGAAAGAAAGAAAGAAAGAAGAAAGAAAGAAAGAAGAAAGAAAAAGAAAGAAGAAAGGAAAGAAATAAGAAAGAAAGAAGAAGAAGAAAGAATGAAAGAAAGAAGAAAGAAAGAAAAAAGAAAGAAAGAAGAAAAGAGAAAGAAAGAAAGAAGAAAGAAAGTACGAAGAAAGAAAAGAAGGAAGAAAAAAGAAAGAAAGAAAGAAGAAAGAAATAAAGAATAAAGAAAGAAGAAAGAAAGAAAGAAGAAAGAAAGGAAGAAAGAAAGAAAGAATAAAGAAGAAGAAAGAAAGGAAGAAGAAAGAGAGAAAGAAAGAAGAAAGAAAGAAGAAAGAAAGAAAGAAAGAAGAAAGAAAGAAAGAAAAAAGAAAGAAAGAAAGAGAAAGAAAGTAAGAAGAAAGAAGGAAGAAAGGAGATAGATAGAAAGAAGAAAGAAAGAAAGAAGAAGAAAGAAGAAAGAAAAAAGATGAAAGAAAGAAGAAAGAATGAAAGAAGAAAGAAAGAGAGGAGAAAGCGAGAAAGACGAAAGAAAGAAAGACAAAAGAAAGAAATACGAAAGAAATAAAGACGAGAGAAAGAAAGACGAGAAAGAAAGACGAGAGAAAGAAGGACGAGAGAAAGAAAAAAGAAAAAAAGAAGAAAGAAAGAAAGAAGAAAGAAAGAAGAAAGAAAGAAGAAAGAAAGAAGAAAGAAAGAAAGACGAGAGAAAGAAAGAAGAAGGAAAGAAGAAAGAAAGAAAGAAGAAAGAAAGAAGAAAGAAAGAAGAAAGAAAGAAAGACGAGAGAAAGAAAGACGAAGAAAGAAAGAAGAAGAATGGAAGAAAGAGAGAAAGAAAGAAGAAAGAAAGAAGAAAGAAAGAAGAAGAAAGAAGAAAGAAAGAAAGAAGAAAGAAAGAAGAAAGAAGAAAGAAAAAGAAAGAAGAAAGAAAGAAAGAAGAGAGAAAGAAAGAAGAAAGAAAGAAGGAAGAAAGAAGAAGAAAGAAAGAAGAAAGAAAGAAAGAAAAAATAAGGAAAGACGAGAGAAAGAAAGACGAGAGAAAGAAAGACGAGGGAAAGAAAGAAGAAAGAAAGAAAGAAGAAAGAAAGAAAGAAGAAAAGAAGGAAAGAAGAAAGAAAGAAGAAACAAAGAAGAAAGAAGAAAGAAAGAAAGAAGAAAGAAAGAAAGAAGAAAGAAAGAAGAAAGAAAGAAGGAAGAGAGAAGAAAGAAAGACGAAAGAAAGAAAGACGAGGGAAAGAAAGAAGAAAGAAAGAAAGAAGAAAGAAAGAAGAAGAAAGAAGGAAAGAAGAAAGAAAGAAGAAACAAAGAAGAAAGAAGAAAGAAAGAAGAAGAAAGAAAGAATGAATAAAGAAAGAAGAAAGAAAGAAGAAAGACAGACGAAAGAAAGACAAAAGAAAGAAAGACGAAAGAAAGACTAAAGACAAGAGAAAGAAAGACGAGGGAAAGAAAGACGAGAGAAAGACGAAAGAAAGAAAGACGAAAGAAAGAAAGACGAGAGAAAGAAAGACGAGAGAAAGAAAGAAGAAAGAGAGAAAGAAGAAAGAAAGAAGAAAGAAGAAAGAAGAGAGAAAGAAAGAAGAAAGTAGAAAGAAGGAAAGAAGAGAGAAAGAAAGAAAGAAAGAAAGAAGAAAGAAAGAAAGAAAGAAGAAAGAAAGAAAGAAGAAAAAAAGAAAGAAAAAATAAGAAAGACGAGAGAAAGAAAGACGAGAGAAAGAAAGACGAGAGAAAGAAAGACGAAAGAAAGAAAGAAGAAAGAATAGAAGAAAGAAAGAAAGAAGAAAGAGAAAGAAAGAAGAAAGAAAGAAAGAAGAAAGAAAGAAGGAAGAAAGAAGAAAGAAAGAAGGAAGAAAGAAAGAAAGAAAAATAAAACGAGAGAAAGGAAAGACGAGAGAAAGAAAGACGAGAGAAAGAAAGAAGAGGAAAGAAAGAAGAAAGAAAGAAAGAAGAAAGAAGGAAAGAAGAAAGAAAGAAGAAAGAAAGAAGAAAGAAGAAAGAAAGAAGAAAGAAAGAAAGAAAGAAGAAAGAAAGAAAGAAGAAAGGAAGAAGAAAGAAAGAAAGAAGAAAGAAGAAGAAGAAGAAAGAAAGAAGAAAGAAAGAAAGAAAGTAAGAAGAAAGAAGGAAAGAAGAAATAAAGAAAGACGAAAGAAGAAAGAAAGAAAGAAGAAAGAAGAAAGAAAGAAAGAAGAAATAAAGAAAGAAGAAGAAAGAAAGAAAGAAGAAAGAAGAAAGAAAGAACGAAGAAAGAAAGAAGAAAGAAAGAAGAAAGAAGAAAGAAAGAAAGAAAGAAGAAAGAAAGAAAGAAGAAAGAAAGAAAGAAGAAAGAAAGAAATAAGAAAGAAAGAAGAAAGAAGAAAGAAAGAAAGAAAGAAGAAAGAAAGAAAAAAGAAGAAAGAAAGAAAAAAGAAAGAAAGAAAGAAGAAAGAAAGTAAGAAGAAAGAAAGAAGGAAGAAAAAAGAAAGAAAGAAAGAAGAAAGAATAAAGAATAAAGAAAGAAGAAAGAAAGAAAGGAAAGAAGAAAGAAGAAAGAAAGAAAGAATAAAGAAAGAAGAAAGAAAGAAGAAGAGAGAAAGAAAGAAGAAGAAAGAAGAAAGAAAGAAAGAAGAAAGAAAGAAAGACGAAAGAAAGAAAGACAAAAGAAAGAAAGACGAATGAAATAAGGACGAGACAAAGAAAGACGAGAAAGAAAGAAGAGAGAAAGAAAGACGAGAGAAAGAAAGAAGAAGGAAAGAAGAAAGAAAGAAAGAAGAAAGAAAGAAGAAAGAAAGAAGAAAGAAAGAAGAAAGAAAGAAAGACGAGAGAAAGAAAGACGAAAGAAAGAAAGAAGAAAAAATGAAGAAAGTAGAGAAAGAAAGAAGAAAGGAAGAAGAAAGAAGAAAGAAGAAAGAAGAAAGAAAGAAGAAAGAAAGAAGAAAGAAGAAAGAAAAGAAAGAAGAAACGAAGAAAGAAGAGAGAAAGAAAGAAGAAAGAAAGAAGGAAGAAAGAAGAAAGAAAGAAAGAAGAAAGAAAGAAAGAAAAAATAAAGAAAGACGAGAGAAAGAAAGACGAGAGAAAGAAAAAAAGAAGAAAGAAAGAAAGAAGAAAGAAAGAAAGAAGAAAGAAGGAAAGAAGAAAGAAAGAAGAAACAAAGAAGAAAGAAGAGAGAAAGAAAGAAGAAAGAAAGAAAGAAGAAAGAAAGAAGAAAGAAAGAAGGAAGAGAGAAGAAAGAAAGACGAAAGAAAGAAAGACGAGGGAAAGAAAGAAGAAAGAAGAAAGAAGAAAGAAAGAAAGAAGAATGAAGGAAAGAAGAAAGAAAGAAGAAACAAAGAAGAAAGAAGAAAGAAAGAAAGAAGAAAGAAAGAATGAATAAAGAAAGAAGAAAGAAAGAAGAAAGACAGACGAAAGAAAGACGAAAGAAAGAAAGACGAAAGAAAGACGAAAGACAAGAGAAAGAAAGACGAGGGAAAGAAAGACGAGAGAAAGACGAAAGAAAGAAAGACGAAATAAAGAAAGACGAGAGAAAGAAAGACAAGAGAAAGAAAGAAGAAAGAGAGAAAGAAGAAAGAAAGAAGAAAGAAGAAAGAAGAAAGAAGAGAGAAAGAAAGAAGAAAGTAGAAAGAAGGAAAGAAGAAAGAAGAAAGAAAGAAAGAAGAAAGAAAGAAAGAAAGAAGAAAGAAAGAAAGAAGAAAAAAAGAAAGAAAAAATAAAGAAAGACGAGAGAAAGAAAGATGAGAGAAAGAAAGACGAGAGAAAGAAAGACGAAAGAAAAAAAAAGAAGGAATAGAAGAAAGAAAGAAAGAAGAAAGAAGAAAGAAAGAAGAAAGAAAGAAAGAAGAAAGAAAGAAGGAAGAAAGAAGAAAGAAAGAAAGAAGAAAGAAAGAAAGAAAAAATAAAGAAAAACGAGAGAAAGAAAGACGAGGAGAAAGAAAGATGAGAGAAAGAAAGAAGAGAGAAAGAAAGAAGAAAGAAAGAAAGAAGAAAGAAGGAAAGAAGAAAGAAAGAAGAAAGAAAGAAGAAAGAAGAAAGAAAGAAGAAAGAAAGAAAGAAGAAAGAAAGAAAGAAGAAAGAAAGAAAGAATGAATAAAGAAAGAAGAAAGAAAGAAAGAAGAAAGAAAGAAAGAAGAAAGAAAGAAGAAAGAATGAAAGAAGAAAGAAAGAAAGAAAGACGAAAGAAAGAAAGACAAAAGAAAGAAAGACGAAAGAAATAAGGACGAGAGAAAGAAAGACGAGAAAGAAAGACGAGAGAAAGAAAGACGAGAGAAAGAAAGAAGGAAAGAAGAAAGAAAGAAAGATGAAAGAAAGAAGAAAGAAAGAAGAAAGAAAGAAGAAAGAAAGAAGAAAGAAAGAAAGACGAGAGAAAGAAAGACGAAAGAAAGAAAGAAGAAAGAATGGAAGAAAGAAAGAAAGAAAGAAAGAAGAAAGAAAGAAAAAAGAAAGAAATAAGAAAGAAGAAAGAAAGAAAGAAGAAAGAAAGAAGAAAGAAGAAAGAAAGAAGAAAGAAAGAAAGAAAGAAGAAAGAAAGAAAGAAGAAAGAAAGAAAGAAGAAAGAAAGAAAGAATGAATAAAGAAAGAAGAAAGAAAGAAAGAAGAAAGAAAGAAAGAAGAAAGAAAGAAGAAAGAATGAAAGAAGAAAGAAAGAAAGAAAGACGAAAGAAAGAAAGACAAAAGAAAGAAAGACGAAAGAAATAAGGACGAGAGAAAGAAAGACGAGAAAGAAAGACGAGAGAAAGAAAGACGAGAGAAAGAAAGAAGGAAAGAAGAAAGAAAGAAAGATGAAAGAAAGAAGAAAGAAAGAAGAAAGAAAGAAGAAAGAAAGAAGAAAGAAAGAAAGACGAGAGAAAGAAAGACGAAAGAAAGAAAGAAGAAAGAATGGAAGAAAGAAAGAAAGAAAGAAAGAAAGAAGAAAGAAAGAAAAAAGAAAGAAATAAGAAAGAAGAAAGAAAGAAAGAAGAAAGAAAGAAGAAAGAGAGAAGAAAGAAAGAAAGAAAGAAGAAAGAAAGAAAGAAGAAAGAAAGAAAGAAGAAAGAAAGAAGGAAGAAAGAAGAAAGAAAGAAAGAAGAAAGAAAGAAAGACGAGGGAAAGAAAGACAAGAGAAAGACGAAAGAAAGAAAGACGAAAGAAAGAAAGACGAGAGAAAGAAAGATGAGAGAAAGAAAGAAGAAAGAAAGAAAGAAGAAAGAAAGAAGAAAGAAAGAAAGAAGAAAGAAAGAAGAAAGAAAGAAAGAAAGAAGAAAGAAGAAAGAAAGAAAGAAAGAAGAAAGAAAGAAAGGAGAAAGAAAGAAAAAAGCAAGAAAGAAAGAAGAAAGAAAGTAAGAAGAAAGAAAGAAGGAAGAAAGAAGAAAGAAAGAAAGAAGAAAGTAATAAAGAAGAAAGAAAGAAAGAAGAAAGAAAGAAAGAAGAAAGAAAGAAGGAAAGAATGAATAAAGAAAGAAGAAAGAAAGAAAGAAGAAAGAAAGAAAGAAAGAAGAAAGAAAGAAGAAAGAAAGAAGAAAAATAAGAAAGAAAGAGGAGAGTAAGAAAGAAGAAAGAAAGAAAGAAGAAAGAAAGACGAAAGAAAGAAAGAAAAAAGAAAGAAAGACAAAAGAAATAAGGACGAGAGAAAGAAAGACGAGAAAGAACGACGAGAGAAAGAAAGACGAGAGAAAGAAGAAAGAAGAAGAAAGAAAGAAAGAAGAAAGAAGAAAGAAAGAAGAAAGAAAGAAAGACGAGAGAAAGGAAGACGAGAGAAAGAAAGACGAGAGAAAGAAAGACGAGAGAAAGAAAGACGAAAGAAAGAAAGAAGAATGAATGGAAGAAAGAGAGAAGGAAAGAAAGAAAGAAAGAGGAAAGAAAGAAAGAAAGAAAGGAAGAAAGAAAGAAAGAAAGAAAGAAAGAAAGAAAGAAAGAATGATGAAAGAAAGAAGAAAGAAAGAATGAAGAAAGAAAGAAGAAAGAAAGTAAGAAGAAAGAAAGACGAAAGAAAGATAGAGATAGAAAGAAAGAAGAAAGAAAGAAAGAAGAACGAAAGAAAGAAAGAAGAAAGAAAGAATGAAGAAAGAAAGAAAGACGAAAGAAGAAAGAAAGAAAGAAGGAAGAAGAAAGAATAAAGAAGAAATAAAGAAAGAAGAAATAAGAAAGAAGAAAGAAGAAAAAAAGAAGAAAGAAGAAAGAAAGAAAGGAGAAAGAAAGAAAGAAGAAAGAAAGAAAGAAGAAAGAAAGAAATAAGAAAGAAAGAAGAAAGAAAGTAAGAAAGAAGAAAGAAAGAAAAAAGAAAGAAAGAAAGAAAAAAGAAAGAAAGAAAGAAAAAGAAAGTAAGAAGAAAGAAAGAAGGAAGAAAAAAGAAAGAAAGAAAGAAGAAACAAATAAAGAAGAAAGAAAGAAAGAAGAAGGAAAGAAAGAAGAAAGAAAGAAAGAAAGAAAGAAAGAAAGAAAGAAAGAAAGAATGAATAAAGAAAGAAGAAAGAAAGAAAGAAGAAAGAAAGAAAGTAAGAAAGAAGAAAGAAGGAAGAAAGAAAGAAAGAAGAAAGAAAGAAAGACAAAAGAAAGAAAGACGAAAGAAATAAGGACGAGAGAAAGAAAGACGAGAAAGAAAGACGAGAGAAACAAAGACGAGAGAAAGAAAGAAGAAGGAAAGAAGAAAGAAAGAAAGAAAGAAGAAAGAAAGAAGAAAGAAAGAAAGACGAGAGAAAGAAAGCCGAAAGAAAGAAAGAAGAAAGAAAGAAGAAAGAAAGAAGAAAGAAGAAAGAAAGGAAGAAGAAAGAAAGAAGAAAGAAGAAAGGAAGAAAGAAAGAAGAAAGAAAGAAAGAAGAATGAAGAAAGAAGATAGAAAGTAGGAAGAAAGAAGAAAGAAAGAAAGAAGAAGAAAGAAAGAAGAAAGAAATAAAGAAAAAATAAAGAAAGACGAGAGAAAGAAAGACGAGAGAAAGAAAGACGGGAGAAAGAAAGATGAAAGAAAGAAAGAAGAAAGAATAGAAGAAAGAAAGAAAGAAAGGAAGAAGAAAGAAAGAAGAAAGAAAGAAAGAAGAAAGAAAGAAAGAAGAAAGAAAGAAGAAAGAAAGAAAGAGAAAGAAGAATAAAGAAAGAAAGAAGAAAGAAAGAAAAAGAAAGAAAGAAGAACAAAAGAAAGAAAGAATGAAGAAAGAAATAAAGAAGAAAGAAAAGAAAGAAGAAAGAAAGAAGAGAAAGAAAGAAAGAATGAATAAGAAAGAAGAAGAAAGAAAGAAAGAAGAAAGAAATAAAGACAAAAGAAAGAAAGACAAAAGAAAGAAAGACGAAAGAAATAAGAACGAGAGAAAGAAAGACGAGAAAGAAAGACGAGGGAAAGAAAGACGAGAGAACGAAAGAAGAAGGAAAGAAGAAAGAAAGAAAGAAGAAAGAAAGAAGAAAGAAAGAAGAAAGAAAGAAGAAAGAAAGAAAGACGAGAGAAAGAAAGACGAAAGAAAGAAAGAAGAAAGAATGGAAGAAAGAGAGAAATAAGAAAGAAGAAGGAAAGAAAATAGAAAGAAAGAAGAAATTAAGAAGAAAGAAAGAAAGGAAGAAGAAAGAAAGAAAGAAGAAAGAAAGAAGAAAGAAAGAAGGAAGAAAGAAGAAAGAAAGAAAGAAGAAAGAAAGAAAGAAAAAATAAAGAAAGACAAGAGAAAGAAAGACGAGAGAAAGAAAGACGAGAGAAAGAAAGAAGAAAGAAAGAAAGAAGAAAGGAAGAAAGAAAGAAGAAAGAAAGAAGAAAAAAGAAGAAAGAAAGAGGAGAGAAAGAAAGAAGAAAGAAAGAAAGAAGAAAGAAAGAAAGAAGAAAGAAAGAAGAAAGAAGAAAGAAAGAAAGAAAGAAGAAAGAAAGAAAAAGAATAAAGAAAGGAGAAAGAAAGAAAGAAGAAAGAAAGAAAGAAGAAAGAAAGAAAGAAAGAATGAATAAAGAAAGAAGAAAGAAAGAAGAAAGACGAAAGAAAGACGAAAGAAAGAAAGACGAAAGAAAGACGAAAGACAAGAGAAAGAAAGACGAGGGAAAGAAAGACGAGAGAAAGACGAAAGAAAGAAAGACGAAAGAAAGAAAGACGAGAGAAGAAAGACGAGAGAAAGAAAGAAGAAAGAAAGAAAGAAGAAAGAAAGAAGAAAGAAAGAAGAAAGAAAGAAAGAAGAATGTAGAAAGAAGGAAAGTAGAAAGAAGAAAGAAAGAAAGAAAGAAGAAGAAAGAAGAAAGAAAAAAGAAAGAAAAAAGAAAGAAATAAAGAAGAAAGAAAGAAAGAAGAAAGAAAGAAAGAAGAAAGAAAGAAAGAATGAATAAAGAAAGAAGAAAGAAAGAAAGAAGAAAGAAAGAAAGAAGAAGAAAGAAGAAAGAAGAAAGAAAGAAAGAAAGACGAAAGAAAGAAAGAAAAAAGAAAGAAAGACGAAAGAAATAAGGACGAGAGAAAGAAAGACGAGAAGAAAGACGAGAGAAAGGAAGACGAGAGAAAGAAAGAAGAAGGAAAGAAGAAAGAAAGAAAGATGAAAGAAAGAAGAAAGAAAGAAGAAAGAAAGAAGAAAGAAAGAAAGACGAGAGAAAGAAAGACGAAAGAAAGAAAGAAGAAAGAATGGAAGAAAGAGAGAAAGAAAGAAAGAAAGAAGAAAGAAAGAAGAAAGAAAGAAATAAGAAAGAAGAAAGAAAGAAAGAAGAAAGAAAGAAGAAAGAAAGAAGAAAGAAAGAAAGAAGAAAGAAAGAAGGAAAAAATAAAGAAAGACGAGAGAAAGAAAGACGAGAGAAAGAAAGACGAGAGAAAGAAAGAAGAAAGAAAGAAAGAAGAAAGAAAGAAAGAAGAAAGAAGGAAAGAAGAAAGAAAGAAGAAAGAAAGAAAGAAAGAAGAAAGAAAGAAAGAAGAAAGAAAGAAAGAAAACAGAAAGAAGAAAGAAGAAAGAAGAAAGAAGAAAGAAGAAAGAAGAAAGAAGAAAGAAGAAAGAAGAAAGAAGAAAGAAGAAAGAAAGAAAAAGAAAGAAAGAAGAAATAAAGAAAGACGAGAGAAAGAAAGACGAGAGAAAGACGAAAGAAAGAAAGAAGAAAGAAAGAAAGAAAGTCGAGAGAAAGAAAGACGAGAGAAAGTAAAGAAGAAAGAAAGAAAGAAGAAAGAAAGAAAGAAAGAAAGAATAAAGAAAGAAGAAAGAAAGAAGAAAGACAGACGAAAGAAAGACGAAAGAAAGAAAGACGAAAGAAAGATGAAAGACAAGAGAAAGAAAGACGAGGGAAAGAAAGACGAGAGAAAGACGAAAGAAAGAAAGACGAAAGAAAGAAAGACGAGAGAAAGAAAGACGAGAGAAAGAAAGAAGAAAGAAAGAAAGAAGAAAGAAAGAAGAAAGAAAGAATGAAGATAGTAGAAAGAAGGAAAGAAGAAAGAAGAAGAAAGAAAGAAAGAAGAAAGAAAGAAAGAAGAAATAAAGAAAGAAAGAAAGAAAGAAAGAAAGAAAGAAAGAAAGAAAGAAAGAAAGAAAGAAAGAATGAAGAAAGAAGAAAGAAAGAAAGAAGAAAGAAGAAAGAAAGAAAGAAAGAAGAAAGAAAGAAAGAAGAAAGAAGGAAAGAAAGAAGGAAGAAGAAAGAAGAAAGAAAGAAAGAAAAAAGAAAGAAAGAAAGAAGAAAGAAAGTAAGAAGAAAGAAGGAAGAAAGGAGATAGAAAGAAAGAAGAAAGAAAGAAAGAAGAAAGAAAGAAGAAAGAAAAAAAGAAGAAAGAAAGAAGGAAGAAAGAAAGAAGAAAGAAAGAAAGAAAGAAAGAAAGAAGAAAGAAAGAAAGAAGAAAGAAAAGAAGAAAGAAAGAAAGAAGAAAGAAGAAAGAAAGAAAGAATAAAGAAAGGAAGAAGAAAGAAGAAAGAAAGAAAGAAGAAAGAAAGGAAGAAGAAAGAAGAAAGAAGAAAGAAGAAAGAAAGAGAGAAGAAGAAAGAACGAAGAAAGAAAGAAGAAAGAAAGAAGAAAGAAAGAAGAAAGAAAGAAGAAAGAAAGAAAGAAGAAAGAAAGAAAGAAGAATGAAAGAAAGAAAGAAAGAATAAAGAAAGAAGAAAGAAAGAAAGAAGAATGAAAGAAAGAAAGAAGAAAGACAGACGAAAGAAAGACGAAAGAAAGAAAGATGAAAGAAAGACGAAAGACGAGAGAAAGAAAGACGAGGGAAAGAAAGACGAGAGAAAGACGAAAGAAAGAAAGACGAAGAAAGACGAGAGAAAGAAAGACGAGAGAAAGAAAGAAGAAAGAAAGAAAGAAGAAAGAAAGAAGAAAGAAAGAAAGAAGAAAGAAAGAAGAAAGAAAGAAAGACGAGAGAAAGAAAGGATAGAGAAAGAAAGAAGAAAGAAAGAAAGAAGAAAGAAGAAAGAAAGAAGAAAGAAAGAAAGAAAGAAAGAATAAAGAAAGAAGAAAGAAAGAAAGAAGAAAGAAAGAAACGAAGAAAGAAAGAAGAAAGAAAGAAGAAAAAAGAAGAAAGAACGACGAGAGAAAGAAAGACGAGAGAAAGAAAGAAGAAAGAAGAAGAAAGAAAGAAAGAAGAAAGAAGAAAGAAAGAAGAAAGAAAGAAAGACGAGAGAAAGGAAGACGAGAGAAAGAAAGACGAGAGAAAGAAAGACGAGAGAAAGAAAGACGAAAGAAAGAAAGAAGAATGAATGGAAGAAAGAGACAAGGAAAGAAAGAAAGAAAGAGGAAAGGAAGAAAGAAAGAAAGAAAGAAATAAAGAAAGAATGAAGAAAGAAAGAAGAAAGAAAGAAAGAAAGAAGAAAGAAAGAAAGAAAGAAGAAAGAAAGAAAGAAGAAAAAAAGAAAGAAAAAATAAAGAAAGACGAGAGAAAGAAAGACGAGAGAAAGAAAGACGAGAGAAAGAAAGACGAAGAAAGAAAGAAGAAAGAATAGAAGAAAGAAAGAAGAAGAAGAAAGAAAGAAAGAAAGAAGAAAGAAGAAGAAAGAAAGAAGAAAGAAAGGGAGAAGAAAGAAGAAAGAAGAAAGAAAGAGAGAAGAAGAAAGAAAGAAGAAAGAAAGAAGAAAGAAAGAAGAAAGAAAGAAGAAAGAAAGAAAGAAGAAAGAAAGAAGAAAGAAAGAAAGAAGAAAGAAGAAAGAAAGAAAGAAGAAAGAAAGGAAGAAGAAAGAAGAAAGAAAGAAAGAAGAAAGAAAGAAGAAAGAAAGAAGAAAGAAAGAAGAAAGAAAGAAGAAAGAAAGAAGAAAGAAAGAAGAAAGTAAGTAAGAAGAAAGAAAGACGAAAGAAAGATAGAAGATAGAAAGAAAGAAGAAAGAAAGAAAGAAGAACGAAAGAAAGAAAGAAGAAAGAAAGAATGAAGAAAGAAAGAAAGACGAAAGAAGAAAGAAAGAAAGAAGGAAGAAGAAAGAAAGAAAGAAGAAATAAGAAAGAAGAAATAAAGAAAGAAGAAAGAAGAAAGGACGAAGAAGAAAGAAAGAAGAAAGAAAGAAGAAAGAGAAGAAAAAAGAAAGAAAGAAGAAAGAAAGAAAAGGAGAAAGAAAGAAGAAGAAAGAAAGAAAGAAGAAAGAAAGAAATAAGAAAGAAAGAAGAAAGAAGAAAGAAAGTAAGAAAGAAGAAAGAAAGAAAAAGAAAGAAAGAAAGAAAAAGAAAGAAAGAAAGAAAAAGAAAGTAAGAAGAAAGAAAGAAGGAAGAAATAAGAAAGAAAGAAAGAAAGAAGAAACAAATAAAGAAGAAAGTAAGAAAGAAGAAGGAAAGAAGGAAGAAAGAAAGAAAGAAAGAAAGAAAGAATGAATAAAGAAAGAAGAAAGAAAGAAAGAAGAAAGAAAGAAAGTAGAAAGAAGAAAGAAAGAAGAAAGAAGAAAGAAGAAGAAAGAAAGACAAAAGAAAGAAAGACGAAAGAAATAAGGACGAGAGAAAGAAAGACGAGAAAGAAAGACGAGAGAAAGAAAGACGAGAGAAAGAAAGAAGAAGGAAAGAAGAAGAAGAAAGAAGAAAGAAAGAAGAAAGAAAGAAGACGAGAGAAAGAAAGACGAAAGAAAGAAAGAAGAAAGAAAGAAGAAAGAAAGAAAGAAGAAAGAAGAAAGAAAGGAAGAAGAAAGAAAGAAGAAAGAAGAAAGGAAGAAAGAAAGAAGAAAGAAAGAAAGAAGAATGAAAGAAAGAAGTAAGAAAGGAAGAAGAAAGAAGAAAGAAAGAAAGAAGAAAGAAAGGAAGAAGAAAGAAGAAAGAAGAAAGAAGAAAGAAAGAGAGAAGAAAGAAAGAACGAAGAAAGAAAGAAGAAAGAAAGAAGAAAAGAAAGAAGAAAGAAAGAGAAAGAAAGAAGAAAGAAAGAAAGAAGAATGAAAGAAAGAAAGAAGAAAGAAAGAAAGAAGAAAGAAAGAAAGAAAAAAGAAAGAAAGAAAAAAAGAAAGAAAGAAAGAAAGAATAAGAAAGAAGAAAGAAAGAAAGAAGAATGAAAGAAAGAAAGAAGAAAGACAGACGAAAGAAAGACGAAAGAAAGAAAGATGAAAGAAAGACGAAAGACGAGAGAAAGAAAGACGAGGGAAAGAAAGAAGAGAGAAAGACGAAAGAAAGAAAGACGAAAGAAAGACGAGAGAAAGAAAGACGAGAGAAAGAAAGACGAGAGAAAGAAAGAAGAAAGAAGAAAGAAAGAAGAAAGAAAGAAAGAAAGAAAGAATAAAGAAAGAAGAAAGAAAGAAAGAAAGAAGAAAGAAAGAAAGAAGAAAGAAAGAAGAAAGAAAGAAGAAAAAAGAAGAAAGAACGACGAGAGAAAGAAAGACGAGAGAAAGAAAGAAGAAAGAAGAAGAAAGAAAGAAAGAAGAAAGAAGAAAGAAAGAAGAAAGAAAGAAAGACGAGAGAAAGGAAGACGAGAGAAAGAAAGACGAGAGAAAGAAAGACGAGAGAAAGAAAGACGAAAGAAAGAAAGAAGAATGAATGGAAGAAAGAGACAAGGAAAGAAAGAAAGAAAGAGGAAAGGAAGAAAGAAAGAAAGAAAGAAATAAAGAAAGAATGAAGAAAGAAAGAAGAAAGAAAGAAAGAAGAAAGAAAGAAAGAAGAAAGAAAGAAAGAAGAAAAAAAGAAAGAAAAAATAAAGAAAGACGAGAGAAAGAAAGACGAGAGAAAGAAAGACGAGAGAAAGAAAGACGAAAGAAAGAAAGAAGAAAGAATAGAAGAAAGAAAGAAAGAAGAAAGAAAGAAAGAAAGAAAGAAGAAAGAAGAAAGAAAGAAAGAAGAAAGAAAGGGAGAAGAAAGAAGAAAGAAGAAAGAAAGAGAGAAGAAAGAAAGAAAGAAGAAAGAAAGAAGAAAGAAAGAAGAAAGAAAGAAGAAAGAAGAAAGAAGAAAGAAAGAAGAAAGAAAGAAAGAAGAAAGAAGAAAGAAAGAAAGAAGAAAGAAAGGAAGAAGAAAGAAGAAAGAAAGAAAGAAGAAAGAAAGAAGAAAGAAAGAAGAAAGAAAGAAGAAAGAAAGAAGAAAGAAAGAAGAAAGTAAGTAAGAAGAAAGAAAGACGAAAGAAAGATAGAAGATAGAAAGAAAGAAGAAAGAAAGAAAGAAGAACGAAAGAAAGAAAGAAGAAAGAATGAATGAAAGAAAGAAAGACGAAAGAAGAAAGAAAGAAAGAAGGAAGAAGAAAGAAAGAAAGAAGAAATAAAGAAAGAAGAAATAAAGAAAGAAGAAAGAAGAAAGGACGAAGAAAGAAAGAAAGAAGAAAGAAAGAAGAAAGAAGAAAAAAAGAAAGAAAGAAGAAAGAAAGAAAGGAGAAAGAAAGAAAGAAGAAAGAAAGAAAGAAGAAAGAAAGAAATAAGAAAGAAAGAAGAAAGAAGAAAGAAAGTAAGAAAGAAGAAAGAAAGAAAAAAGAAAGAAAGAAAGAAAAAAGAAAGAAAGAAAGAAAAAGAAAGTAAGAAGAAAGAAAGAAGGAAGAAATAAGAAAGAAAAGAAAGAAAGAAGAAACAAATAAAGAAGAAAGTAAGAAAGAAGAAGGAAAGAAGGAAGACAGAAAGAAAGAAAGAAAGAAAGAATGAATAAAGAAAGAAGAAAGAAAGAAAGAAGAAAGAAAGAAAGTAAGAAAGAAGAAAGAAAGAAGAAAGAAAGAAAGAAGAAAGAAAGAAAGACAAAAGAAAGAAAGACGAAAGAAATAAGGACGAGAGAAAGAAAGACGAGAAAGAAAGACGAGAGAAAGAAAGACGAGAGAAAGAAAGAAGAAGGAAAGAAGAAAGAAAGAAAGAAGAAAGAAAGAAGAAAGAAAGAAAGACGAGAGAAAGAAAGACGAAAGAAAGAAAGAAGAAAGAAAGAAGAAAGAAAGAAAGAAGAAAGAAGAAAGAAAGGAAGAAGAAAGAAAGAAGAAAGAAGAAAGGAAGAAAGAAAGAAGAAAGAAAGAAAGAAGAATGAAAGAAAGAAGTAAGAAAGGAAGAAGAAAGAAGAAAGAAAGAAAGAAGAAAGAAAGGAAGAAGAAAGAAGAAAGAAGAAAGAAGAAAGAAAGAGAGAAGAAAGAAAGAACGAAGAAAGAAAGAAGAAAGAAAGAAGAAAGAAAGAAGAAGAAAGAAGAAAGAAAGAAAGAAGAAAGAAAGAAAGAAGAATGAAAGAAAGAAAGAAGAAAGAAAGAAAGAAGAAAGAAAGAAAGAAAAAAGAAAGAAAGAAAGAAAGAATAAAGAAAGAAGAAAGAAAGAAAGAAGAATGAAAGAAAGAAAGAAGAAAGACAGACGAAAGAAAGACGAAAGAAAGAAAGATGAAAGAAAGACGAAAGACGAGAGAAAGAAAGACGAGGGAAAGAAAGAAGAGAGAAAGACGAAAGAAAGAAAGACGAAAGAAAGACGAGAGAAAGAAAGACGAGAGAAAGAAAGACGAGAGAAAGAAAGAAGAAAGAAGAAAGAAAGAAGAAAGAAAGAAAGAAAGAAAGAATAAAGAAAGAAGAAAGAAAGAAAGAAGAAAGAAAGAAAGAAGAAAGAAAGAAGAAAGAAAGAAGAAAAAAGAAGAAAGAACGACGAGAGAAAGAAAGACGAGAGAAAGAAAGAAGAAAGAAGAAGAAAGAAAGAAAGAAGAAAGAAGAAAGAAAGAAGAAAGAAAGAAGGACGAGAGAAAGGAAGACGAGAGAAAGAAAGACGAGAGAAAGAAAGACGAGAGAAAGAAAGACGAAAGAAAGAAAGAAGAATGAATGGAAGAAAGAGACAAGGAAAGAAAGAAAGAAAGAGGAAAGGAAGAAAGAAAGAAAGAAAGAAATAAAGAAAGAATGAAGAAAGAAAGAAGAAAGAAAGAAAGAAGAAAGAAAGAAAGAAAGAAGAAAGAAAGAAAGAAGAAAAAAGAAAGAAAAAATAAAGAAAGACGAGAGAAAGAAAGACGAGAGAAAGAAAGACGAGAGAAAGAAAGACGAAAGAAAGAAAGAAGAAAGAATAGAAGAAAGAAAGAAAGAAGAAAGAAAGAAAGAAAGAAAGAAGAAAGAAGAAAGAAAGAAAGAAGAAAGAAAGGGAGAAGAAAGAAGAAAGAAGAAAGAAAGAGAGAAGAAAGAAAGAAAGAAGAAAGAAAGAAGAAAGAAAGAAGAAAGAAAGAAGAAAGAAAGAAAGAAGAAAGAAAGAAGAAAGAAAGAAAGAAGAAAGAAGAAAGAAAGAAAGAAGAAAGAAAGGAAGAAGAAAGAAGAAAGAAAGAAAGAAGAAAGAAAGGAAGAAGAAAGAAGAAAGAAGAAAGAAGAAAGAAAGAGAGAAGAAAGAAAGAACGAAGAAAGAAGAAGAAAGAAAGAAGAAAGAAAGAAGAAAGAAAGAAGAAAGAAAGAAGAAAGTAAGAAAGAAGAAAGAAAGACGAAAGAAAGATAGAAGATAGAAAGAAGAAAGAAAGAAAGAAGAACGAAAGAAAGAAAGAAGAAAGAAAGAATGAAGAAAGAAAGAAAGACGAAAGAAGAAAGAAAGAAAGAAGGAAGAAGAAAGAAAGAAAGAAGAAATAAAGAAAGAAGAAATAAAGAAAGAAGAAAGAAGAAAGGACGAAGAAAGAAAGAAAGAAGAAAGAAAGAAGAAAGAAGAAAAAAAGAAAGAAAGAAGAAAGAAAGAAAGGAGAAAGAAAGAAAGAAGAAAGAAAGAAAGAAGAAAGAAAGAAATAAGAAAGAAAGAAGAAAGAAGAAAGAAAGTAAGAAAGAAGAAAGAAAGAAAAAAGAAAGAAAGAAAGAAAAAAGAAAGAAAGAAAGAAAAAGAAAGTAAGAAGAAAGAAAGAAGGAAGAAATAAGAAAGAAAGAAAGAAAGAAGAAACAAATAAAGAAGAAAGTAAGAAAGAAGAAGGAAAGAAGGAAGAAAGAAAGAAAGAAAGAAAGAAAGAATGAATAAAGAAAGAAGAAAGAAAGAAAGAAGAAAGAAAGAAAGTAAGAAAGAAGAAAGAAAGAAGAAAGAAAGAAAGAAGAAAGAAAGAAGAAAGAAAGAAGAAAGTAAGAAAGAAGAAAGAAAGACGAAAGAAAGATAGAAGATAGAAAGAAGAAAGAAAGAAAGAAGAACGAAAGAAAGAAAGAAGAAAGAAAGAATGAAGAAAGAAAGAAAGACGAAAGAAGAAAGAAAGAAAGAAGGAAGAAGAAAGAAAGAAAGAAGAAATAAAGAAAGAAGAAATAAAGAAAGAAGAAAGAAGAAAGGACGAAGAAAGAAAGAAAGAAGAAAGAAAGAAAGAAAGAAGAAAAAAGAAAGAAAGAAGAAAGAAAGAAAGGAGAAATAAAGAAAGAAGAAAGAAAGAAAGAAGAAAGAAAGAAATAAGAAAGAAAGAAGAAAGAAGAAAGAAAGTAAGAAAGAAGAAAGAAAGAAAAAGAAAGAAAGAAAGAAAAAAGAAAGAAAGAAAGAAAAAGAAAGTAAGAAGAAAGAAAGAAGGAAGAAATAAGAAAGAAAGAAAGAAAGAAGAAACAAATAAAGAAGAAAGTAAGAAAGAAGAAGGAAAGAAGGAAGAAAGAAAGAAAGAAAGAAAGAAAGAATGAATAAAGAAAGAAGAAAGAAAGAAAGAAGAAAGAAAGAAAGTAAGAAAGAAGAAAGAAAGAAGAAAGAAAGAAAGAAGAAAGAAAGAAAGACAAAAGAAAGAAAGACGAAAGAAATAAGGACGAGAGAAAGAAAGACGAGAAAGAAAGACGAGAGAAAGAAAGACGAGAGAAAGAAAGAAGAAGGAAAGAAGAAAGAAAGAAAGAAGAAAGAAAGAAGAAAGAAAGAAAGACGAGAGAAAGAAAGACGAAAGAAAGAAAGAAGAAAGAAAGAAGAAAGAAAGAAAGAAGAAAGAAGAAAGAAAGGAAGAAGAAAGAAAGAAGAAAGAAGAAAGGAAGAAAGAAAGAAGAAAGAAAGAAAGAAGAATGAAAGAAAGAAGATAGAATGTAGGAAGAAAGAAGAAAGAAAGAAAGAAGAAAGAAAGAAAGAAAAAATAAAGAAAGACGAGAGAAAGAAAGACGAGAGAAAGAAAGACGAGAGAAAGAAAGACGAGAGAAAGAAAGACGAAAGAAAGAAAGAAGAAAGAATAGAAGAAAGAAAGAAATAAAGGAAGAAGAAAGAAAGAAGAAAGAAAGAAAGAAGAACGAAAGAAAGAAGAAAGAAAGAAGAAAGAAAGAAAGAAGAAAGAAAGAAAGAAGAAAGAAAGAAGAAGAAAGAAAGAAGAAAGAAGAAAGAAAGAAGAAAGAAGAAAGAAAGAAGAAAGAAGAAAGAAGAAAGAAAGAAAGAAGAAAGAAAGAAGAAGAAAGAAGAAAGAAAGAAAGAAGAAAGAAAGAAAGAAGAAAGAAAGAAGAAAGAAAGAAGAAAGAAAGTAAGAAGAAAGAAGGAAGAAAGGAGATAGATAGAAAGAAGAAAGAAAGAAAGAAGAAAGAAAGAAGAAAGAAAAAAGAAAGAGAGAAGAAAGAAAGAAGAAAGAAAGAAAGAAGAAAGAAAGAAAGAAGAATGAAAGAAAGAAAGAAGAAAGAAAGAAAGAAGAAAGAAAGAAAGAAAAAAGAAAGAAAGAAAGAAAGAATAAAGAAAGAAGAAAGAAAGAAAGAAGAATGAAAGAAAGAAAGAAGAAAGACAGACGAAAGAAAGACGAAAGAAAGAAAGATGAAAGAAAGACGAAAGACGAGAGAAAGAAAGACGAGGGAAAGAAAGACGAGAGAAAGACGAAAGAAAGAAAGACGAAAGAAAGACGAGAGAAAGAAAGACGAGAGAAAGAAAGAAGAAAGAAAGAAAGAAGAAAGAAAGAAGAAAGAAAGAAAGAAGAAAGAAAGAAGAAAGAAAGAAAGACGAGAGAAAGAAAGACGAGAGAAAGAAAGAAGAAAGAAAGAAAGAAGAAAGAAAGAAAGAAGAAAGAAAGAAAGAAAGAATAAAGAAAGAAGAAAGAAAGAAAGAAGAAAGAAAGAAAGAAGAAAGAAAGAAGAAAGAAAGAAGAAAAAAGAAGAAAGAACGACGAGAGAAAGAAAGACGAGAGAAAGAAAAGAAGAAAGAAAGAAAGAAGAAAGAAAGAAAGAAAGAAAGAAAGAAGAAAGAAAGAAAGAAGAAAGAAAGAAAGAAGAAAGAAGAAAGAAAGAAGAAAGAAGAAAGAAAGAAAGAAAGAAGAAAGAAAGAAAAGAATGAAGAAAGGAGAAAGAAAGAAAGAGAAAGAAAGAAAGAAGAAAGAAAGAAAGAAAGAATGAATAAAGAAAGAAGAAAGAAAGAAGAAAGACGAAAGAAAGACGAAAGAAAGAAAGACGAAAGAAAGACGAAAGACAAGAGAAAGAAAGACGAGGGAAAGAAAGACGAGAGAAAGACGAAAGAAAGAAAGACGAAAGAAGAAAGACGAGAGAAAGAAAGACGAGAGAAAGAAAGAAGAAAGAAAGAAAGAAGAAAGAAAGAAGAAAGAAAGAAAGAAGAAAGAAAGAAAGAAGAATGTAGAAAGAAGGAAAGTAGAAAGAAGAAAGAAAGAAAGAAAGAAGAAAGAAAGAAGAAAGAAAAAAGAAAGAAAAAAAGAAAGAAATAAAGAAGAAAGAAAGAAAGAAGAAAGAAAGAAAGAAGAAAGAAAGAAAGAATGAATAAAGAAAGAAGAAAGAAAGAAAGAAGAAAGAAAGAAAGAAGAAAGAAAGAAGAAAGAAGAAAGAAAGAAAGAAAGACGAAAGAAAGAAAGAAAAAAGAAAGAAAGACGAAAGAAATAAGGACGAGAGAAAGAAAGACGAGAAAGAAAGACGAGAGAAAGGAAGACGAGAGAAAGAAAGAAGAAGGAAAGAAGAAAGAAAGAAAGATGAAAGAAAGAAAGAAAGAAGAAAGAAAGAAGAAAGAAAGAAATAAGAAAGAAGAAAGAAAGAAAGAAGAAAGAAGAAGAAAGAAAGAAGAAAGAAAGAAAGAAGAAAGAAAGAAGGAAAAAATAAAGAAAGACGAGAGAAAGAAAGACGAGAGAAAGAAAGACGAGAGAAAGAAAGAAGAAAGAAAGAAAAGAAAGAAAGAAAGAAGAAAGAAGGAAAGAAGAAAGAAAGAAGAAAGAAAGAAAGAAAGAAGAAAGAAAGAAAGAAGAAAGAAAGAAAGAAAACAGAAAGAAGAAAGAAGAAAGAAGAAAGAAGAAAGAAGAAAGAAGAAAGAAGAAAGAAGAAAGAAGAAAGAAGAAAGAAAGAAAAAGAAAGAAAGAAGAAATAAAGAAGACGAGAGAAAGAAAGACGAGAGAAAGACGAAAGAAAGAAAGAAGAAAGAAAGAAAGAAAGTCGAGAGAAAGAAAGACGAGAGAAAGTAAAGAAGAAAGAAAGAAAGAAGAAAGAAAGAAGAAAGAAAGAAAGAAGAAAGAAAGAAGAATTAAAGAAGAAAGAAAGAAGAAAGAAAGAAAGAAGAAAGAAAGAAAGAAGAAAGAAGAAAGAAAGAAAGAAGAAAGAAAGAAGAAAGAAGAAAGAAAGAAAGAAAGAAGAAAGAAAGAAAGAAGAAAGAAGAAAGGAGAAATAAAGAAAGAAGAAAGAAAGAAAGAAGAAAGAAAGAAAGAAAGAAAGAATAAAGAAAGAAGAAAGAAAGAAGAAAGACAGACGAAAGAAAGACGAAAGAAAGAAAGACGAAAGAAAGATGAAAGACAAGAGAAAGAAAGACGAGGGAAAGAAAGACGAGAGAAAGACGAAAGAAAGAAAGACGAAAGAAAGAAAGACGATTGAAAGAAAGACGAGAGAAAGAAAGAAGAAAGAAAGAAAGAAGAAAGAAAGAAGAAAGAAAGAATGAAGATAGTAGAAAGAAGGAAAGAAGAAAGAAGAAAGAAAGAAAGAAAGAAGAAAGAAAGAAAGAAAGAAAGAAAGAAAGAAAGAAAGAAAGAAAGAAAGAAAGAAAGAAGAAAGAAGAAAGAAAGAAAGAAGAAAGAAGAAAGAAAGAAAGAAAGAAGAAAGAAAGAAAGAAGAAAGAAGGAAAGAAAGAAGGAAGAAAGAAAGAAGAAAGAAAGAAAGAAAAAAGAAAGAAAGAAAGAAGAAAGAAAGTAAGAAGAAAGAAGGAAGAAAGGAGATAGAAAGAAAGAAGAAAGAAAGAAGAAAGAAAGAAGAAAGAAAAAAGAAGAAAGAAAGAAGGAAGAAAGAAAGAAGAAAGAAAGAAAGAAAGAAAGAAAGAAGAAAGAAAGAAAGAAGAAAGAAAGAAGAAAGAAAGAAAGAAGAAAGAAGAAAGAAAGAAAGAAGAAAGAAAGGAAGAAGAAAGAAGAAAGAAAGAAAGAAGAAAGAAAGGAAGAAGAAAGAAGAAAGAAGAAAGAAGAAAGAAAGAGAGAAGAAAGAAAGAACGAAGAAAGAAAGAAGAAAGAAAGAAGAAAGAAAGAAGAAAGAAAGAAGAAATAAAGAAAGAAGAAAGAAAGAAAGAAGAATGAAAGAAAGAAAGAAGAAAGAAAGAAAGAAGAAAGAAAGAAAGAAAAAAGAAAGAAAGAAAGAAAGAATAAAGAAAGAAGAAAGAAAGAAAGAAGAATGAAAGAAAGAAAGAAGAAAGACAGACGAAAGAAAGACGAAAGAAAGAAAGATGAAAGAAAGACGAAAGACGAGAGAAAGAAAGACGAGGGAAAGAAAGACGAGAGAAAGACGAAAGAAAGAAAGACGAAAGAAAGACGAGAGAAAGAAAGACGAGAGAAAGAAAGAAGAAAGAAAGAAAGAAGAAAGAAGAAAGAAAGAAGAAAGAAAGAAAGAAAGAAAGAATAAAGAAAGAAGAAAGAAAGAAAGAAGAAAGAAAGAAAGAAGAAAGAAAGAAGAAAGAAAGAAGAAAAAAGAAGAAAGAACGACGAGAGAAAGAAAGACGAGAGAAAGAAAGAAGAAAGAAGAAGAAAGAAAGAAAGAAGAAAGAAGAAAGAAAGAAGAAAGAAAGAAAGACGAGAGAAAGGAAGACGAGAGAAAGAAAGACGAGAGAAAGAAAGACGAGAGAAAGAAAGACGAAAGAAAGAAAGAAGAATGAATGGAAGAAAGAGACAAGGAAAGAAAGAAAGAAAGAGGAAAGGAAGAAAGAAAGAAAGAAAGAAATAAAGAAAGAATGAAGAAAGAAAGAAGAAACAAAGAAAGAAGAAAGACAGACGAAAGAAAGAAAGAAGAAAGAAAGAAAGAAGAAAAAAAGAAAGAAAAAATAAAGAAAGACGAGAGAAAGAAAGACGAGAGAAAGAAAGACGAGAGAAAGAAAGACGAAAGAAAGAAAGAAGAAAGAATAGAAGAAAGAAAGAAAGAAGAAAGAAAGAAAGAAAGAAAGAAGAAAGAAGAAAGAAAGAAAGAAGAAAGAAAGGGAGAAGAAAGAAGAAAGAAGAAAGAAAGAGAGAAGAAAGAAAGAAAGAAGAAAGAAAGAAGAAAGAAAGAAGAAAGAAAGAAGAAACAAAGAAAGAAGAAAGAAAGAAGAAAGAAAGAAAGAAGAAAGAAGAAAGAAAGAAAGAAGAAAGAAAGGAAGAAGAAAGAAGAAAGAAAGAAAGAAGAAAGAAAGGAAGAAGAAAGAAGAAAGAAGAAAGAAGAAAGAAAGAGAGAAGAAAGAAAGAACGAAGAAAGAAAGAAGAAAGAAAGAAGAAAGAAAGAAGAAAGAAAGAAGAAAGAAAGAAGAAAGTAAGTAAGAAGAACGAAAGAAAGAAAGAAGAAAGAAAGAATGAAGAAAGAAAGAAAGACGAAAGAAGAAAGAAAGAAAGAAGGAAGAAGAAAGAAAGAAAGAAGAAATAAAGAAAGAAGAAATAAAGAAAGAAGAAAGAAGAAAGGACGAAGAAAGAAAGAAAGAAGAAAGAAAGAAGAAAGAAGAAAAAAAGAAAGAAAGAAGAAAGAAATAAAGGAGAAAGAAAGAAAGAAGAAAGAAAGAAAGAAGAAAGAAAGAAATAAGAAAGAAAGAAGAAAGAAGAAAGAAAGTAAGAAAGAAGAAAGAAAGAAAAAAGAAAGAAAGAAAGAAAAAAGAAAGAAAGAAAGAAAAAGAAAGTAAGAAGAAAGAAAGAAGGAAGAAATAAGAAAGAAAGAAAGAAAGAAGAAACAAATAAAGAAGAAAGTAAGAAAGAAGAAGGAAAGAAGGAAGAAAGAAAGAAAGAAAGAAAGAAAGAATGAATAAAGAAAGAAGAAAGAAAGAAAGAAGAAAGAAAGAAAGTAAGAAAGAAGAAAGAAAGAAGAAAGAAAGAAAGAAGAAAGAAAGAAAGACAAAAGAAAGAAAGACGAAAGAAATAAGGACGAGAGAAAGAAAGACGAGAAAGAAAGACGAGAGAAAGAAAGACGAGAGAAAGAAAGAAGAAGGAAAGAAGAAAGAAAGAAAGAAGAAAGAAAGAAGAAAGAAAGAAAGACGAGAGAAAGAAAGACGAAAGAAAGAAAGAAGAAAGAAAGAAGAAAGAAAGAAAGAAGAAAGAAGAAAGAAAGGAAGAAGAAAGAAAGAAGAAAGAAGAAAGGAAGAAAGAAAGAAGAAAGAAAGAAAGAAGAATGAAAGAAAGAAGATAGAATGTAGGAAGAAAGAAGAAAGAAAGAAAGAAGAAAGAAAGAAAGAAGAAAGAAAGAAAGAAAAAATAAAGAAAGACGAGAGAAAGAAAGACGAGAGAAAGAAAGACGAGAGAAAGAAAGACGAAAGAAAGAAAGAAGAAAGAATAGAAGAAAGAAAGAAATAAAGGAAGAAGAAAGAAAGAAGAAAGAAAGAAAGAAGAAAGAAAGAAAGAAGAAAGAAAGAAGAAAGAAAGAAAGAAGAAAGAAAGAAAGAAGAAAGAAAGAAGAAGAAAGAAAGAAGAAAGAAGAAAGAAAGAAGAAAGAAGAAAGAAAGAAAGAAGAAAGAAAGAAGAAAGAAAGAAAGAAGAAAGAAAGAAGAAAGAAGAAAGAAGAAAGAAAGAAAGAAGAAAGAAAGAAAGAAGAAAGAAAGAAGAAAGAAAGAAGAAAGAAAGTAAGAAGAAAGAAGGAAGAAAGGAGATAGATAGAAAGAAGAAAGAAAGAAAGAAGAAAGAAAGAAGAAAGAAAAAAGAAAGAGAGAAGAAAGAAAGAAGAAAGAAAGAAAGAAGAAAGAAAGAAAGAAGAATGAAAGAAAGAAAGAAGAAAGAAAGAAAGAAGAAAGAAAGAAAGAAAAAAGAAAGAAAGAAAGAAAGAATAAAGAAAGAAGAAAGAAAGAAAGAAGAATGAAAGAAAGAAAGAAGAAAGACAGACGAAAGAAAGACGAAAGAAAGAAAGATGAAAGAAAGACGAAAGACGAGAGAAAGAAAGACGAGGGAAAGAAAGACGAGAGAAAGACGAAAGAAAGAAAGACGAAAGAAAGACGAGAGAAAGAAAGACGAGAGAAAGAAAGAAGAAAGAAAGAAAGAAGAAAGAAAGAAGAAAGAAAGAAAGAAGAAAGAAAGAAGAAAGAAAGAAAGACGAGAGAAAGAAAGACGAGAGAAAGAAAGAAGAAAGAAAGAAAGAAGAAAGAAGAAAGAAAGAAGAAAGAAAGAAAGAAAGAAAGAATAAAGAAAGAAGAAAGAAAGAAAGAATGAAGAAAGAAAGAAGAAAGAAAGAAGAAAGAAAGAAGAAAAAAGAAGAAAGAACGACGAGAGAAAGAAAGACGAGAGAAAGAAAGACGAAAGAAAGAAAGAAGAATGAATGGAAGAAAGAGACAAGGAAAGAAAGAAAGAAAGAGGAAAGGAAGAAAGAAAGAAAGAAAGAAATAAAGAAAGAATGAAGAAAGAAAGAAGAAAGAAAGAAAGAAGAAAGAAAGAAAGAAAGAAAGAAGAAAGAAAGAAAGACGAGAGAAAGAAAGACGAGAGAAAGAAAGAAGAAGGAAAGAAGAAAGAAAGAAAGAAGAAAGAAAGAAGAAAGAAAGAAAGACGAGAGAATGAAAGACGAAAGAAAGAAAGAAGAAAGAAAGAAGAAAGAAAGAAAGAAGAAAGAAGAAAGAAAGGAAGAAGAAAGAAAGAAGAAAGAAGAAAGGAAGAAAGAAAGAAGAAAGAAAGAAAGAAGAATGAAAGAAAGAAGTAAGAAAGGAAGAAGAAAGAAGAAAGAAAGAAAGAAGAAAGAAAGGAAGAAGAAAGAAGAAAGAAGAAAGAAGAAAGAAAGAGAGAAGAAAGAAAGAACGAAGAAAGAAAGAAGAAAGAAAGAAGAAAGAAAGAAGAAAGAAAGAAAGAAGAAAGAAAGAAAGAAGAAAGAAAGAAAGAAGAATGAAAGAAAGAAAGAAGAAAGAAAGAAAGAAGAAAGAAAGAAAAAGAAAGAAAGAAAGAAAGAATAAAGAAAGAAGAAAGAAAGAAAGAAGAATGAAAGAAAGAAAGAAGAAAGACAGACGAAAGAAAGACGAAAGAAAGAAAGATGAAAGAAAGACGAAAGACGAGAGAAAGAAAGACGAGGGAAAGAAAGACGAGAGAAAGACGAAAGAAAGAAAGACGAAAGAAAGACGAGAGAAAGAAAGACGAGAGAAAGAAAGAAGAAAGAAAGAAAGAAGAAAGAAAGAAGAAAGAAAGAAAGAAGAAAGAAAGAAGAAAGAAAGAAAGACGAGAGAAAGAAACACGAGAGAAAGAAAGAAGAAAGAAAGAAAGAAGAAAGAAGAAAGAAAGAAGAAAGAAAGAAAGAAAGAAAGAATAAAGAAAGAAGAAAGAAAGAAAGAAGAAAGAAAGAAAGAAGAAAGAAAGAAGAAAGAAAGAAGAAAAAAGAAGAAAGAACGACGAGAGAAAGAAAGACGAGAGAAAGAAAGAAGAAAGAAGAAGAAAGAAAGAAAGAAGAAAGAAGAAAGAAAGAAGAAAGAAAGAAAGACGAGAGAAAGGAAGACGAGAGAAAGAAAGACGAGAGAAAGAAAGACGAGAGAAAGAAAGACGAAAGAAAGAAAGAAGAATGAATGGAAGAAAGAGACAAGGAAAGAAAGAAAGAAAGAGGAAAGGAAGAAAGAAAGAAAGAAAGAAAGAAAGAAAGAATGAAGAAAGAAAGAAGAAAGAAAGAAAGAAGAAAGAAAGAAAGAAAGAAGAAAGAAAGAAAGAAGAAAAAAAGAAAGAAATAATAAAGACGAGAGAAAGAAAGACGAGAGAAAGAAAGACGAGAGAAAGAAAGACGAAAGAAAGAAAGAAGAAAGAATAGAAGAAAGAAAGAAAGAAGAAAGAAAGAAAGAAAGAAAGAAGAAAGAAGAAAGAAAGAAAGAAGAAAGAAAGGGAGAAGAAAGAAGAAAGAAGAAAGAAAGAGAGAAGAAAGAAAGAAAGAAGAAAGAAAGAAGAAAGAAAGAAGAAAGAAAGAAAGAAGAAAGAAAGAAGAAAGAAAGAAAGAAGAAAGAAGAAAGAAAGAAAGAAGAAAGAAAGGAAGAAGAAAGAAGAAAGAAAGAAAGAAGAAAGAAAGGAAGAAGAAAGAAGAAAGAAGAAAGAAGAAAGAAAGAGAGAAGAAAGAAAGAACGAAGAAAGAAAGAAGAAAGAAAGAAGAAAGAAAGAAGAAAGAAAGAAGAAAGAAAGAAGAAAGTAAGTAAGAAGAAAGAAAGACGAAAGAAAGATAGAAGATAGAAAGAAGAAAGAAAGAAAGAAGAACGAAAGAAAGAAAGAAGAAAGAAAGAATGAAGAAAGAAAGAAAGACGAAAGAAGAAAGAAAGAAAGAAGGAAGAAGAAAGAAAGAAAGAAGAAATAAAGAAAGAAGAAATAAAGAAAGAAGAAAGAAGAAAGGACGAAGAAAGAAAGAAAGAAGAAAGAAAGAAGAAAGAAGAAAAAAAGAAAGAAAGAAGAAAGAAAGAAAGGAGAAAGAAAGAAAGAAGAAAGAAAGAAAGAAGAAAGAAAGAAATAAGAAAGAAAGAAGAAAGAAGAAAGAAAGTAAGAAAGAAGAAAGAAAGAAAAAAGAAAGAAAGAAAGAAAAAAGAAAGAAAGAAAGAAAGAAAAAGAAAGTAAGAAGAAAGAAAGAAGGAAGAAATAAGAAAGAAAGAAAGAAAGAAGAAACAAATAAAGAAGAAAGTAAGAAAGAAGAAGGAAAGAAGGAAGAAAGAAAGAAAGAAAGAAAGAAAGAATGAATAAGAAAGAAGAAAGAAAGAAAGAAGAAAGAAAGAAAGTAAGAAAGAAGAAAGAAAGAAGAAAGAAAGAAAGAAGAAAGAAAGAAAGACAAAAGAAAGAAAGACGAAAGAAATAAGGACGAGAGAAAGAAAGACGAGAAAGAAAGACGAGAGAAAGAAAGACGAGAGAAAGAAAGAAGAAGGAAAGAAGAAAGAAAGAAAGAAGAAAGAAAGAAGAAAGAAAGAAAGACGAGAGAAAGAAAGACGAAAGAAAGAAAGAAGAAAGAAAGAAGAAAGAAAGAAAGAAGAAAGAAGAAAGAAAGGAAGAAGAAAGAAAGAAGAAAGAAGAAAGGAAGAAAGAAAGAAGAAAGAAAGAAAGAAGAATGAAAGAAAGAAGATAGAAAGTAGGAAGAAAGAAGAAAGAAAGAAAGAAGAAAGAAAGAAAGAAGAAAGAAAGAAAGAAAAAATAAAGAAAGACGAGAGAAGAAAGACGAGAGAAAGACGAGAGAAAGAAAGACGAAAGAAAGAAAGAAGAAAGAATAGAAGAAAGAAAGAAATAAAGGAAGAAGAAAGAAAGAAGAAAGAAAGAAGAAAGAAAGAAGAAGAAAGAAAGAAGAAAGAAAGAAAGAAGAAAGAAAGAAAGAAGAAAGAAAGAAGAAGAAAGAAAGAAGAAAGAAGAAAGAAAGAAGAAAGAAGAAAGAAAGAAGAAAGAAGAAAGAAGAAAGAAAGAAGAAGAAAGAAAGAAGAAAGAAGAAAGAAGAAAGAAAGAAGAAGAAAGAAAGAAAGAAGAAAGAAAGAAGAAAGAAAGAAGAAAGAAAGTAAGAAGAAGAAAGGAGAAGGAGATAGATAGAAAGAAGAAAGAAAGAAAGAAGAAAGAAAGAAGAAAGAAAAAAGAAAGAGAGAAGAAAGAAAGAAGAAGAAAGAAAGAAGAAAGAAAGAAAGAAGAATGAAAGAAAGAAAGAAGAAAGAAAGAAAGGAGAAAGAAAGAAAGAAAAAAGAAAGAAAGAAAGAAAGAATAAAGAAAGAAGACAGAAAGAAAGAAGAATGAAAGAAAGAAAGAAGAAAGACAGACGAAAGAAAGACGAAAGAAAGAAAGATGAAAGAAAGACGAAAGACGAGAGAAAGAAATACGAGGGAAAGAAAGACGAGAGAAAGACGAAAGAAAGAAAGACGAAAGAAAGACGAGAGAAAGAAAGACGAGAGAAAGAAAGAAGAAAGAAAGAAAGAAGAAAGAAAAGAAGAAAGAAAGAAAGAAGAAAGAAAGAAGAAAGAAAGAAAGACGAGAGAAAGAAAGACGAGAGAAAGAAAGAAGAAAGAAAGAAAGAAGAAAGAAGAAAGAAAGAAGAAAGAAAGAAAGAAAGAAAGAATAAAGAAAGAAGAAAGAAAGAAAGAAGAAAGAAAGAAAGAAGAAAGAAAGAAGAAAGAAAGAAGAAAAAGAAGAAAGAACGACGAGAGAAAGAAAGACGAGAGAAAGAAAGAAGAAAGAAGAAGAAAGAAAGAAAGAAGAAAGAAGAAAGAAAGAAGAAAGAAAGAAAGACGAGAGAAAGGAAGACGAGAGAAAGAAAGACGAGAGAAAGAAAGACGAGAGAAAGAAAGACGAAAGAAAGAAAGAAGAATGAATGGAAGAAAGAGACAAGGAAAGAAAGAAAGAAAGAGGAAAGGAGAAAGAAGAAAGAAAGAAATAAAGAAAGAATGAAGAAAGAAAGAAGAAAGAAAGAAAGAAGAAAGAAAGAAAGAAAGAAGAAAGAAAGAAAGAAGAAAAAAAGAAAGAAAAAATAAAGAAAGACGAGAGAAAGAAAGACGAGAGAAAGAAAGACGAGAGAAGAAAGACGAAAGAAGAAAGAAGAAAGAATAGAAGAAAGAAAGAAAGAAGAAAGAAAGAAAGAAAGAAAGAAGAAAGAAGAAAGAAAGAAAGAAGAAAGAAAGGGAGAAGAAGAAGAAAAAAAAGAAAGAAAGAGAGAAGAAAGAAAGAAAGAAGAAAGAAAGAAGAAAGAAGAGAAGAAAGAAGAAAGAAGAAAGAAAGAAAGAAGAAAGAAAGAAAGAAGAAAGAGAAAGAAGAAAGAAAGAAAGAAGAAGAAAGGAAGAAGAAAGAGAAAGAAAGAAAGAAGAAAGAAAGGAAGAAGAAAGAAGAAAGAAGAAAGAAGAAAGAAAGAGAGAAGAAAGAAAGAAACGAATAAAAAAGGAGAATGAAAGAAGAAAGAAGAAGAAAGAAAGAAGAAAGAAAGAAGAAAGTAAGTAAGAAGAAAGAAAGACGAAAGAAAGATAGAAGATAGAAAGAAAGAAGAAAGAAAGAAAGAAGAACGAAAGAAAGAAAGAAGAAAGAAAGAATGAAGAAAGAAAGAAAGACGAAAGAAGAAAGAAAGAAAGAAGGAAGAAGAAAGAAAGAAAGAAGAAATAAAGAAAGAAGAAATAAAGAAAGAAGAAAGAAGAAAGGACGAAGAAAGAAAAGAAAGAAGAAAGAAAGAAGAAAGAAGAAAAAAAGAAAGAAAGAAGAAAGAAAGAAAGGAGAAAGAAAGAAAGAAGAAAGAAGAAAGAAGAAAGAAAGAATAAGAAAGAAAGAAGAAAGAAGAAGAAAGAAGTAAGAAAGAAGAAGAAAGAAAAAAGAAAGAAAGAAAGAAAAAAGAAAGAAAGAAAGAAAAAGAAAGTAAGAAGAAAGAAAGAAGGAAGAAATAAGAAAGAAAGAAAGAAAGAAGAAACAAATAAAGAAGAAAGTAAGAAAGAAGAAGGAAAGAAGGAAGAAAGAAAGAAAGAAAGAAAGAATGAATGAATAAAGAAAGAAGAAAGAAAGAAAGAAGAAAGAAAGAAGTAAGAAAGAAGAAAGAAAGAAGAAAGAAAGAAAGAAGAAAGAAAGAAAGACAAAAAAAGAAAGACGAAAGAAATAAGGACGAGAGAAAGAAAGACGAGAAAGAAAGACGAGAGAAAGAAAGACGAGAGAAAGAAAGAAGAAGGAAAGAAGAAAGAAAGAAAGAAGAAGAAAGAAGAAAGAAAGAAAGAAGAAAGAAGAAGAAAGGAAGAAGAAAGAAAGAAGAAAGAAGAAAGGAAGAAAGAAAGAAGAAAGAAAGAAAGAAGATAGAAAGTAGGAAGAAAGAAGAAAGAAGAAAGAAGAAAGAAAGAAAGAAGAAAGAAAGAAAGAAAAAATAAAGAAAGACGAGAGAAAGAAAGACGAGAGAAAGAAGACGAGAGAAAGAAAGACGAAAGAAAGAAAGAAGAAAGAATAGAAGAAAGAAAGAAATAAAGGAAGAAGAAAGAAAGAAGAAAGAAAGAAAGAAGAAAGAAAGAAAGAAGAAAGAAAGAAAGAAGAAAGAAAGAAAGAAGAAAGAAAGAAGAAGAAAGAAAGAAGAAAGAAGAAAGAAAGAAGAAAGAAGAAAGAAAGAAGAAAGAAGAAAGAAGAAAGAAAGAAAGAAGAAAGAAAGAAGAAAGAAGAAAGAAGAAGAAAGGAGATAGATAGAAAGAAGAAAGAAAGAAAGAAGAAGAAAGAAGAAAAGAAAAAAGATCAAAGAAAGAAGAAAGAATGAAAGAAGAAAGAAAGAGAGGAGAAAGCGAGAAAGACGAAAGAAGAAAGACAAAGAAAGAAATACGAAAGAAATAAAGACGAGAGAAAGAAAGACGAGAAAGAAAGACGAGAGAAAGAAGGACGAGAGAAAGAAAAAAGAAAGAAAGAAGAAAGAAAGACGAAAGAAAGAAAGAAGATAGAAAGAAAGAAGAAAGAAAAGAAAGAAAGAAAGAAAGAAAGAAAGAAGAAAGAAAGAGAAGAAAGAAGAAAGAAAGAAAGAAGAAAGAAAGAAAGAAGAAAGAAGAAAGAAGAAAGAAGAAAGAAAGAATGAATAAGAAAGAAGAAAGAAGAAAGAAGAAAGAAAAAGAAGAAAGAAAGAATAAGAAAGAAAGAAGAAAGAAATAAGAAGAAAGAAAGAAGAAAGAAAGAGAAGAAGAAAGACAAAAGAAAGAAAGACAAAAGAAAGAAAGACGAAAGAAATAAGGACGAGAGAAAGAAAGACGAGAAAGAAAGACGAGGGAAAGAAGAGACGAGAGAGGAAACGAAAGAAGAAGGAAAGAAGAAAGAAAGAAAGAAGAAAGAAGAAGAAAGAAAGAAAGACGAGAGAAAGAAAGACGAAAGAAAGAAAGAAAGAAGAAAGAAAGAAGAAAGAAAGAAAGAAGAAAGAAGAAAGAAAGGAAGAAGAAAGAAAGAAGAAAGAATAAAGGAAGAAGAAGAAGAAGAAAGAAAGAAGAATGAAAGAAAGAAGATAGAAAGTAGGAAGAAAGAAGAAAAGAAAGAAAGAAAGAAGAAAGAAAGAAAGAAAAAATAAAGAAAGACGAGAGAAAGAAAGACGAGAGAAAGAAAGATGAGAGAAAAGAAAGACGAAAGAAAGAAAGAAGAAAGAATAGAAAGAAAGAAGAAAGAATAGAGAAAGAAAGAAAGGAAGAAGAAAGAAAGAAGAAAGAAAGAAAGAAGAAAGAAAGAAAGAAGAAAGAAAGAAGAAAGAAAGAAAGAAGAAAGAAATAGAGAAGAAAGAAAGAAGAAGAAAGAAAGAAGAAAGAAGAATGAAAGAAGAAAGAAAGGAGAAAGAAGAAAGAAGAAAGAAAGAAAGAAGAAAGAAAGAAGAAAGAAGAAAGAAGAAAGAAGAAAGAAGAAAGAAAGAAAGAAGAAAGAAAGAAAGAAAGAAGAAAGAAAGAAGAAAGAAAGAAGAAAGAAAGTAAGAAGAAAGAAAGACGAAAGAAAGAAGAAGATAGAAAGAAAGAAGAAAGAAAGAAAGAAGAAAGAAAGAAAGAAGAAACAAAGAAAGAAGAAAGAAAGAAATAATAAAGAAAGAAGAAAGAAGAAATAAAGAAAGAAAGAAGAAAGAAAGAAAAAAGAAAGAAAGAAAGAAAAAAGAAAGAAAGAAAGAAAGAAGAAAGAAAGAAGAAAGAAGAAAGAAAGAAAGAAGAAAGAAAGAAGAAAGAAGAAAGAAAGAAAGAAGAAAGAAATAAAGAAGAAAGAAAGAAGAAAGAAAGAAAGAAGAAAGAAATAAAGTAGAAAGAAAGAAGAAAGAAAGAAAGAAGAAAGAAAGAAAGACAAAAGAAAGAAAGACAAAAGAAAGAAAGACAAAAGAAATAAGGATGAGAGAAAGAAAGACGAAAAAGAAAGACGAGGGAAAGAAAGACGAGAGAACGAAAGAAGAAGGAAAGAAGAAAGAAAGAAAGAAGAAAGAAAGAAGAAAGAATGGAAGAAAGAGAGAAAGAAAGAAAGAAAGAAAGAAGAAAGAAAGAAGAAAGAAAGAAATAAGAAAGAAGAAAGAAAGAAAGAAGAAAGAAAGAAGAAATTAAGAAGAAAGAAAGAAAGGAAGAAGAAAGAAAGAAAGAAGAAAGAAAGAAGAAAGAAAGAAGGAAGAAAGAAGAAAGAAAGAAAGAAGAAAGAAAGAAAGAAAAAATAAAGAAAGACGAGAGAAAGAAAGACGAGAGAAAGAAAGACGAGAGAAAGAAAGAAGAAAGAAAGAAAGAAGAAAGAAAGAAAGAAAGAAAGAAAGAAGAAAGAAAGAAGAAAGAAAGAAGAAAAAAGAAGAAAGAAAGAGGATAGAAAGAAAGAAGAATGAAAGAAAGAAGAAAGAAAGAAAGACGAAAGAAAGAAAGAAAAAAGAAAGAAAGACAAAAGAAATAAGGACGAGAGAAAGAAAGACGAGAAAGAACGACGAGAGAAAGAAAGACGAGAGAAAGAAAGAAGAAAGAAAGAAAGAAGAAAGAATGGAAGAAAGAGTGAAGGAAAGAAAGAAAGAAAGAGGAAAGAAAGAAAGAAAGAATGAAAGAAAGAAAGAATGAAAGAAAGAAAGAAAGAAAGAAAGAAAGAAAGAAGAAAGAAAGAAGAAAGAAAGAAAGAAGAAAGAAAGAAAGAAAGAAGAAAGAAAGAAAGAAGAAAGAAAGAAAGAAAAAATAAAGAAAGACGAGAGAAAGAAAGACGAGAGAAAGAAAGACGAGAAGAAAGACGAGAGAAAGAAAGACGAGAGAAAGAAAGAAGAAGGAAAGAAGAAAGAAAGAAAGAAGAAAGAAAGAAGAAAGAAAGAAAGACGAGAGAAAGAAAGACGAAAGAAAGAAAGAAGAAAGAATAGAAGAAAGAAAGAAAGAAAGAAGAAAGAAAGAAGAAAGAAAGAAAGAAGAAAGAAAGAAAGAAGAAAGAATGAAGAAAGAAAGAAAGAAGAAAGAAAGAAAGAAGAAAGAAAGAAGAAAGAAAGAAAGAAGAAAGAAGAAAGAAAGAAGAAAGAAAGAAGAAAGAAGAGAGAAAGAAAGAAGAAAGAAAGAAGAAAGAAGAAAGAAGAAAGAAAGAAAGAAGAAAGAAAGAAAGAAGAAAGAAAGAAGAAAGAATAAAGAAGAGAGAAAGAAAGAAGAAAGAAGAAAGAAAGAAAGAAGAAAGAAAGAAAGAAAGAAGAAACAAAGAAAGAAGAAAGAAAGAAATAAGAAAGAAAGAAGAAAGAAGAAAGAAAGAAAGAAAGAAGAAAGAAAGAAAAAGAAAGAAAGAAAGAAAAAAGAAAGAAAGAAGAAAGAAATAAAGAAGAAAGAAAGAAAGAAGAAAGAAAGAAAGAAGAAAGAAAGAAAGAAAGAAGGAATGAATAAAGAAAGAAGAAAGAGAGAAAGAAGAAAGAAATAAGGAAGAAAGAAAGAAGAAAGTAAGAAAGAAGAAAGAAAGAAAGACAAAAGAAAGAAAGACAAAAGAAAGAAAGACGAAAGAAATAAGGACGAGAGAAAGAAAGACGAGAAAGAAAGACGAGAGAAAGAAAGACGAGAGAAAGAAAGAAGAAGGAAAGAAGAAAGAAAGAAAGAAGAAAGAAAGAAGAAAGAAAGAAGAAAGAAAGAAGAAAGAAAGAAAGAAGAAAGAATGGAAGAAAGAGAGAAAGAAAGAAAGAAAGAAGAAAGAAAGAAGAAAGAAAGAAATAAGAAAGAAGAAAGAAAGAAAGAAGAAATTAAGAAGAAAGAAAGAAAGGAAGAAGAAAGAAAGAAAGAAGAAAGAAAGAAAGAAGAAAGAAAGAAGGAAGAAAGAAGAAAGAAAGAAAGAAGAAAGAAAGAAAGAAAAAATAAAGAAAGACGAGAGAAAGAAAGACGAGAGAAAGAAAGACGAGAGAAAGAAAGAAGAAAGAAAGAAAGAAGAAAGAAAGAAGAAAGAAGAAAGAAAGAAAGAAGGAAGAAAAAAGAAGAAAGAAAGAAGGAAGAAAGAAGAAAGAAAGAAAGAAGAAGAAAGAAAGAAGAAAGAAAGGAAGAAAAAAGAAAGAAAGAAAGAAGAAAGAAAGAAAGAAGAAAGGAAGAAAGAAAACAGAAAGAAGAAAGAAGAAAGAAGAAAGAAGAAAGAAAGAAAGAAGAAAGAAAGAAAGAAGAAATAATGAAAGACGACAGAAAGAAAGACGAGAGAAAGAAAGACGAGAGAAAGAAAGACGAGAGAAAGAAAGAAGAAAGAAAGAAAGAAGAAAGAAAGAAAGAAGAAAGAAGGAAAGAAGAAAGAAAGAAGAAAGAAAGAAGAAAGAAGAAACAAAGAAAGAAGAAAGAAAGAAAGAAGAAAGAAAGAAGAAAGAAGGAAAGAAAGAAGAAAGAAAGAAAGAAGAAAGAAAGAAAGAAAAAAGAAAGAAAGAAAGAAGAAAGAAGGAAAGAAAGAAGAAAGAAAGAAAGAAGAAAGAAAGAAGAAAGAAGAAAGAAGGAAAGAAAGAAGAAAGAAAGAAAGAAAAAAGAAAGAAAGAAAGAAGAAATAAAGTAAGAAGAAAGAAGGAAGAAAGGAGATAGAAAGAAAGAAGAAAGAAAGAAAGAAGAAAGAAAGAAAGAAGAAAGAAAGAGAGAAGAAAGCAAGAAAGACGAAAGAAAGACAAAAGAAAGAAATACGAAAGAAATAAAGACGAGAGAAAGAAAGACGAGAAAGAAAGACGAGAGAAAGAAAAAAGAAAGAAAGAAGAAAGAAAAAAAGAAGAAAGAAAGAAAGAAGAAAGAAAGAAAGAAGGAAGAAAGAAAGAAGAAATAAAGAAAAAAGAAAGAACGAAGAAAGAAGGAAATAAGAAAGAAAGACGAAAGAAAGATAGAAGAAAGAAAGAAAGAAGAAAGTAAGAAAGAAGAAAGAAAGAAAGAAGAATGAAAGAAAGAAGAAAGAAAGAAGAATGAAGAAAGAAAGAAAGAAAGAAGAAAGAAAGAAAGAAGAAAGAAAGAAAGAAGAAGAAAGAAGGAAGAAAGAAGAAAGAAAGAAAGAAGAAAGAAATAAAGAAGAAAGAAAGAAAGAAAGAAGAAAGAAAGAAAGAAGAAAGAAAGAAGGAAAGAAAGAATGAAGAAAGAAAGAAGAAAGAAACAAAGACGAAAGAAAGAAAGACGAGAGAAAGAAAGACGAGAGAAAGAAAGACGAAAGAAAGAAAGAAGAAAGAAAGAAGAAAGAAAGAAAGAAGAAAGAAGAAAGAAAGGAAGAAGAAAGAAAGAAGAAAGAAGAAAGGAAGAAAGAAAGAAGAAAGAAAGAAAGGAGAATGAAAGAAAGAAGAAAGAAAGAAAGAAAAAATAAAGAAAGACGAGAGAAAGAAAGACGAGAGTAAGAAAGACGAGAGAAAGAAAGACGAAAGAAAGAAAGAAGAAAGAATAGAAGAAAGAAAGAAATAAAGGAAGAAGAAAGAAAGAAGAAAGAAAGAAAGAAGAAAGAAAGAAAGAAAATAGAAAGAAGAAAGAAAGAAGAAAGAAAGAAGAAAGAAAGAAGAGAAAGAAAGAAGAAAGAAGAAAGAAAGAAGAAAGAAAGAAGAAAGAAATAAAGAAGAAAGAAAGAAGAAAGAAAGAAAGAAGAAAGAAATAAAGAAGAAAGAAAGAAGAAAGAAAGAAAGACAAAAGAAAGAAAGACAAAAGAAAGAAAGACGAAAGAAATAAGGACGAGAGAAAGAAAGACGAGAAAGAACGACGAGAGAAAGAAAGACGAGAGAAAGCAAGAAGAAAGAAAGAAAGAAGAAAGAATGGAAGAAAGAGTGAAGGAAAGAAAGAAAGAAAGAGGAAAGAAAGAAAGAAAGAATGAAAGAAAGAAAGAATGAAAGAAAGAAAGAAAGAAAGAAAGAAAGAAAGAAAGAAAGAAAGAAAGAAAGAATGAAGAAAGAAAGAAGAAAGAAAGAAAGAAGAAAGAAAGAAAGAAAGAAGAAAGAAAGAAAGAAGAAAGAAAGAAAGAAAAAATAAAGACGAGAGAAAGAAAGACGAGAGAAAGAAAGACGAGAAAGAAAGACGAGAGAAAGAAAGATGAGAGAAAGAAAGAAGAAGGAAAGAAGAAAGAAAGAAAGAAGAAAGAAAGAATAGAAGAAAGAAAGAAAGAAAGAAAGAAGAAAGAAAGAAGAAAGAAAGAAAGAAGAAAGAAAGAAAGAAGAAAGAAAGAAAGACGAAAGAAGAAATAAAGAAAGAAGGAAGAAGAAAGAAAGAAAGAAGAAATAAAGAAAGAAGAAAGGAAGAAAGAAGAAAGAAGAAGAAAGAACGAAGAAAGAAAGAAAGAAGAAAGAAAGAAGAAAGAAGAAAAAAAGAAAGAAAGAAGAAAGAAAGGAAGAAGAAAGAAAGAAAGAAGAATGAAAGAAATAAGAAAGAAAGAAGAAAGAAGAAAGAAAGAAAGAAAGAAGAAAGAAAGAAAAAAGAAAGAAAGAAAAAGAAAGAAAGAAGAAAGAAATAAAGAAGAAAGAAAGAAAGAAGAAAGAAAGAAAGAAGAAAGAAAGAAAGAAAGAAAGAATGAATAAAGAAAGAAGAAAGAAAGAAAGAAGAAAGAAATAAGGAAGAAAGAAAGAAGAAAGTAAGAAAGAAGAAAGAAAGAAAGACAAAAGAAAGAAAGACAAAAGAAAGAAAGACGAAAGAAATAAGGACGAGAGAAAGAAAGACGAGAAAGAAAGACGAGAGAAAGAAAGACGAGAGAAAGAAAGAAGAAGGAAAGAAGAAAGAAAGAAAGAAGAAAGAAGAAAGAAAGAAGAAAGAAAGAAGAAAGAAAGAAAGAAGAAAGAATGGAAGAAAGAGAGAAGGAAAGAAAGAAAGAAGAAAGAAAGAAGAAAGAAAGAAATAAGAAAGAAGAAAGAAAGAAAGAAGAAATTAAGAAGAAAGAAAGAAAGGAAGAAGAAAGAAAGAAAGAAAGACGAAAGAAGAAAGAAGAAAGAAAGAAGGAAGAAAGAAGAAAGAAAGAAATAAGAAAGAAGAAAGAAAAAATAAAGAAAGACGAGGGAAAGAAAGACGAGAGAATGAAAGACGAGAGAAAGAAAGAAGAAAGAAAGAAAGAAGAAAGAAAGAAAGAAGAAAGAAGGAAAGAAGAAAGAAAGAAGAAAGAAAGAAGAAAGAAGAAAGAAAGAAAGAAGAAAGAAAGAAAGAAGAAAGAAAGAAGGAAGAAAGAAGAAAGAAAGAAAGAATAAAGAAAGAAAGAAGAAAGAAAGAAAGAGAACAGAAAGAAGAAGAAAAAAGAAGAAAGAAGAAAGAAAGAAAGAAGAAAGAAAGAAGAAATAAAGAAAGACGACAGAAAGACGAGAGAAAGAAAGACGAGAGAAAGACGAAAGAAAGAAAGAAGAAAGAAAGAAAGAAAGTCGAGAGAAAGAAAGACGAGAGAAAGAAAAGAAGAAAGAAAGAAAGAAGAAAGAAAGAAGAAAGAAAGAAAGAAGAAAGAAGAATTAAAGAAGAAAGAAAGAAGAAACAAAGAAAGAAGAAAGAAAGAAGAAAGAAAGAAGAAAGAAGAAAGAAAGAAAGAAGAAAGAAAGAAGAAAGAGGAAAGAAAGAAAGAAGAAAGAAAGAAAGAAGAAAGAAAGAAAGAAAAAGAAAGAAAGAAAGAAGAAAGAAGGAAAGAAAGAAGAAAGAAAGAAAGAAGAAAGAAAGAAGAAAGAAGAAAGAAGGAAAGAAAGAAGAAAGAAAGAAAGAAGAAAGAAAGAAAGAAAAAAGAAAGAAAGAAAGAAGAAATAAAGTAAGAAGAAAGAAGGAAGAAAGGAGATAGAAAGAAGAAAGAAAGAAAGAAGAAAGAAAGAAAGAAGAAAGAAAGAGAGAAGAAAGCAAGAAAGACGAAAGAAAGAAAGACAAAAGAAAGAAATACGAAAGAAATAAAGACGAGAGAAAGAAAGACGAGAAAGAAAGACGAGAGAAAGAAAAAAGAAAGAAAGAAGAAAGAAAGAAGAAGAAAGAAAGAAAGAAGAAAGAAAGAAAGAAGGAAGAAAGAAAGAAGAAAGAAAGAAGAAAGAAAGAAGAAAGAAAGAAGAAATAAAGAAAAAAGAAAGAACAAAGAAAGAAGGAAATAAGAAAGAAAGACGAAAGAAAGATAGAAGAAAGAATAAAGAAGAAAGAAAGAAAGAAGAAAGAAAGAAAGAAGAAAGAAAGAAAGAAGAAAGAAAGAAGAATGAAGAAAGAAAGAAAGAAAGAAGAAAGAAAGAAAGAAGAAAGAAAGAAAGAAGAAAGAAAGAAGAAAGAAGAAAGAAAGAAAGAAAGAAGAAAGAAAGAAAGAAGAAAGAAAGAAAAAATGAAGAAAGTAAGAAGAAAGAAAGTAAGAAGAAAGAAAGAAGGAAGAAAGAAGAAAGAAAGAAAGAAGAAAGAAATAAAGAAGAAAGAAAGAAAGAAAGAAGAAAGAAAGAAAGAAGAAAGAAAGAAGGAAAGAAAGAATGAAGAAAGAAAGAAGAAAGAAACAAAGACGAAAGAAAGAAAGACGAGAGAAAGAAAGACGAGAGAAAGAAAGATGAGAGAAAGAAAGACGAGAGAAGGAAAGACGAGAGAAAGAAAGACGAAAGAAAGAAAGAAGAAACAAGGAAGAAAGAAAGAAAGAAAGAAGAAAGAAAGAAAGAAGAAAGAAACAAAGAAGAAAGATAGAAGAAAGAAAGAAGAAAGAAAGAAGAAAGAAAGAAGAAAGAATGGAAGAAAGAAAGAAAGAAAGAAAGAAAGAAAGAAGAAAGAAAGAAGAAAGAAAGAATAAAGAAAGAAAGAAGAAAGAAAGAAAAAAGAAAGAAAGAAAGAAGAAAGAAAGATAGACGAAAGAAAGACGAAAGAAAGAAAGACGAAAGAAAGACGAAAGAAAGACGAAGGAAAGAAACACGAGAGAAAGAAAGACGAGAGCAAGAAAGAGGAGAGAAAGAAAGACGAGAGAAAGAAAGACGAGAGAAAGACGAAAGAAAGAAAGAAGAAAGAAAGAAAGAAGAAAGAAAGAAGAAAGAAGAAAGAAAGAAAGAAGAAAGAAAGAAGAAAGAAGAAAGAAAGAAAGAAGAAAGAAAGAAAGAATAAAGAAAGAAAGAAAAAAGAAAGAAAGAAAGAAGAAAGAAGGAAAGAAAGAAGAAAGAAAGAAAGAAAGAAAGAAGAAAGAAGAAAGAAGGAAAGAAAGAAGAAAGAAAGAAGAAAGAGGAAAGAAAGAAAGAAGAAAGAAAGAAAGAAGAAAGAAAGAAAGAAAAAAGAAAGAAAGAAAGAAGAAAGAAGGAAAGAAAGAAGAAAGAAAGAAAGAAGAAAGAAAGAAGAAAGAAGAAAGAAGGAAAGAAAGAAGAAAGAAAGAAAGAAAGAAGAAAGAAAGAAAGAAAAAAGAAAGAAAGAAAGAAGAAATAAAGTAAGAAGAAAGAAGGAAGAAAGGAGATAGAAAGAAAGAAGAAAGAAAGAAAGAAGAAAGAAAGAAAGAAGAAAGAAAGAGAGAAGAAAGCAAGAAAGACGAAAGAAAGAAAGACAAAAGAAAGAAATACGAAAGAAATAAAGACGAGAGAAAGAAAGACGAGAAAGAAAGACGAGAGAAAGAAAAAAGAAAGAAAGAAGAAAGAAAGAAAGAAGAAAGAAAGAAAGAAGAAAGAAAGAAAGAAGGAAGAAAGAAAGAAGAAAGAAAGAAGAAAGAAAGAAGAAAGGAAGAAGAAAGAAAGAAAAAAGAAAGAACGAAGAAAGAAGGAAATAAGAAAGAAAGACGAAAGAAAGATAGAAGAAAGAATAAAGAAGAAAGAAAGAAAGAAGAAAGAAAGAAAGAAGAAAGAAAGAAAGAAGAAAGAAAGAAGAATGAAGAAAGAAAGAAAGAAAGAAGAAAGAAAGAAAGAAGAAAGAAAGAAAGAAGAAAGAAAGAAGAAAGAAGAAAGAAAGAAGAAAGAAAGAAAGAAGAAAGAAAGAAAAAATGAAGAAAGTAAGAAGAAAGAAAGTAAGAAGAAAGAAAGAAGGAAGAAAGAAGAAAGAAAGAAAGAAGAAAGAAATAAAGAGAAAGAAAGAAAGAAAGAAGAAAGAAAGAAAGAAGAAAGAAAGAAGGAAGAAAGAATGAAGAAAGAAAGAAGAAAGAAACAAAGACGAAAGAAAGAAAGACGAGAGAAAGAAAGACGAGAGAAAGAAAGATGAGAGAAAGAAAGACGAGAGAAGGAAAGACGAGAGAAAGAAAGACGAAAGAAAGAAAGAAGAAAAAAGGAAGAAAGAAAGAAAGAAAGAAAGAAAGAAAGAAAGAAAGAAGAAAGAAAGAATAAAGAAAGAAAGAAGAAAGAAAGAAAAAAGAAAGAAAGAAAGAAGAAAGAAAAACAGACGAAAGAAAGACGAAAGAAAGAAAGACGAAAGAAAGACGAAAGAAAGACGAAAGAAAGAAACACGAGAGAAATAAAGACGAGAGAAAGAAAGACGAGAAAAAGAAAGACGAGAGAAAGACGAAAGAAAGAAAGAAAGAAGAAAGAAAGAAGGAAAGAAAGATTGAAGAAAGAAAGAAGAAACAAACAGAGACGAAAGAAAGAGAGACGAGAGAAAGAAAGACGAGAGAAAGAAAGATGAGAGAAAGAAAGACGAGAGAAGGAAAGACGAGAGAAAGAAAGACGAAAGAAAGAAAGAAGAAAAAAGGAAGAAAGAAAGAAAGAAAGAAGAAAGAAGGAAAGAAGAAAGAAAGAAAGAAGAAAGAAAGAAGAAAGAAAGAAGAAAGAAAGAAGAAAGAAAGAAAGAAGAAAGAAAGAAAAAGAAAGAAAGAGTAAAGAAAGAAAGAAGAAAGAAAGAAAAAAGAAAGAAATAAAGACGAAAGAAAGACAGACGAAAGAAAGACGAAAGCAAGAAAGACGAAAGAAAGACGAAAGAAAGACGAAAGAAAGAAACACGAGAGAAATAAAGACGAGAGAAAGAAAGACGAGAGAAAGAAAGACGAGAGAAAGAAAGACGAGAGAAAGACGAAAGAAAGAAAGAAGAAGGAAAGAAAGAAGAAAGAAAGAAGAAAGAAGAAAGAAGAAAGAAAAGAAAGAAGAAAGAAAGAAAGAAGAAAGAAAGAAAGAAAGAAGAAAGAAAGAAAGAAGAAAGAAAGAAAGAATGAAGAAAGAAGAAAGAAAGAAAGAAGACAGAAAGAAAGAAGAAAGAAAGAAAGAAGAAAGAATGAAGAAAGAAAAAAGAAGAAAGAAAGAAGAAAGAAAGAAAGAAGAAAGAAAGACGAAAGAAAGAAAGACAAAAGAAAGAAAGACGAAAGAAATAAAAATGAGAGAAAGAAAGACGAGTAAGAAAGACGAGAGAAAGACAGAAGGTAGAAAGAAAGAAGAAAGAAAGAAGAAAGAAATAAAAACGAGAGAAAGAAAGACGAGAGAAAGAAAGACGAGAGAAAGAAAGACGAAAGAAAGAAAGAAGAAAAAAAGGAAGAAAGAAAGAAAGAAAGAATGAAAGAAGAAAGAAAGGAGAAAGAAAGAAAGAAGAAAGAAGAAAGAAAGAAAGAAGAAAGAAAGAAAGAAAGAGAAAGAAAGAAAGAAGAAAGAAAGAAGGAAGAAAGAAGAAAGAAAGAAGAAGGAAAGAAAGAAGAAAGAAGGAAAGAAGAAATAAAGAAAGACGAGAGAAAGAAAGACGAGAGAAAGAAAAGAAGAAAGAAAGAAAGAAGAAAGAAAGAAGAAAAAAGAAGAATTAAAGAAAGAAGAAAGAATGAAGAAACAAAGAAAGAAGAAAGAAAGAAAGAAGAAAGAAAGAAAGAAGAAAGAAGAAAGAAAGAAAGAAGAAAGAAAGAAGAAAGAAGAAAGAAGAAATAAAGAAAGAAGAAAGCAAGAAAGACGAAAGAAAGAAAGACAAAAGAAAGAAATACGAAAGAAATAAAGACGAGAGAAAGAAAGACGAGAAAGAAAGACGAGAGAAAGAAAGACGAGAGAAAGAAAAAAGAAAGAAGAAAGAAAGAAAGAAGAAAGAAAGAAGAAAGAAAGAAGAAAGAAAGAAAGACGAGAGAAAGAAAGAAGAAAGAAATAAAGACGAGAGAAAGAAAGAAGAAAGAAAGAAAGACGAGAGAAAGGAAGACGAAAGAAAGAAAGAAGAAAGAATTTAAGAAAGAAAGAAAGAAAGAAGAAAGAAAGAAGAAAGAAAGAAAGAAAGAAGGAAGAAAGAAAGAAGAAAGAAAGAAGAAAGAAAGAAGAAGAAAGAAGAAAGGAAGAAAAAAGAAAGAATGAAGAAAGAAGGAAAGAAGAAAGAAAGACGAAAGAAAGATAGAAGAAAGAAAGAAAGAAGAAAGAAAGAAAGAAGAAAGAAGAAAGAAAGAAAGAAGAAAGAAGAAAGAAAGAAAGAAGAAAGAAGAAAGAAAGAAAGAAGAAATAAAGAAAGGAGAAAGAAAGAAAGAATGAAGAAAGAAGAAAGAAAGAAAGAAGACAGAAAGAAAGAAGAAAGAAAGAAAGAAGAAAGAAAGAAGAAAGAAAGAAGAAGAAAGAAAGAAAGAAGAAAGAAAGAAAGAAGAAAGAAGAAAGAAGAAAGAAGAAAGAAAGAAGAAAGAAGAAAGAAAGAAAGAAAGAAGAAAGAAAGAAAGAAGAAAGAAAGAAAGAAAAAAGAAAGAAAGAAAGAAGAAAGAAATAAAGAAGAAAGAAAGAAATAAAGAAGAAAGAAAGAAAGAAGAAAGAAAGAAAGAAGAAAGAAAGAAGAAAGAAAGAGAAAGAATTAAAGAAGAAAGAAAGAAGAAAGAAAGAAAGAAAGAAAGAACGAAGAAAGAAAGAATAAGGAAAGAAAGAAGAAAGAAAGAAAAAAGAAAGAAAGAAAGAAGAAAGAAAGATAGACGAAAGAAAGATGAAACAAAGACGAAAGAAAGACGAAAGAAAGACGAAAGAAAGAAACACGAGTGAAATAAAGACGAGAGAAAGACGAAAGAAATAAAGCAGAAAGAAAGAAAGAAGAAAGAAAGAAAGAAAGAAAGAAAGAATGAAGAAAGAAAGAAGAAAGAAAGAAAGAAGAAAGAAAGAAAGAAGAAAGAAAGAAAGAAGAAAGAATGAAGAAAGAAAGAAAGACGAAAGAAAGAAAGACAAAAGAAAGAAAGACGAAAGAAATAAAAACGAGAGAAAGAAAGACGAGAAAGAAAGACGAGAGAAAGAAAGATGAGAGAAAGAAAGAAGAAAGAAAGAAGAAAGAAAGAAAGAAGAAAGAAAGAAGAAAGTAAGAAGAAAGAAAAACGAGAGAAAGAAAGACGAGAGAAAGAAAGACGAGAGAAAGAAAGACGAAAGAAAGAAAGAAGAAAGAGTGGAAGAAAGAAAGAAAGAAAGAGTGAAAGAAGAAAGAAAGAAGAAAGAAGAAAGAAAGAAAGAAGAAAGAAAGAAAGAAAGAAGAAAGAAAGAAAGAAGAAAGAAAGAAAGAAGAAATAAAGAAAGAAGAAATTAAGAAAGACGAGAGAAAGAAAGACGAGAGAAAGAAAGACGAGAGAAAGAAGAAAGAAAGAAAGACGAAAGAAAGAAAGAGAGACGAGAGAAAGAAAGACGAGAGAAAGAAAGACGAGGGAAAGAAAGACGAGAGAAAGTCGAAAGAAAGAAAGACGAAAGAAAGAAAGACGAGAGAAAGAAAGACGAGAGAAAGAAAGAAGAAAGAAAGAAAGAAGAAAGAAAGACGAAAGAAAGAAAGAAGAAAGAAAGAAGAAAGAAAGAAAGACGAGAGAAAGAAAGACGAGAGATAGAACTGCGAGGGAAAGAAAGAAGAAATAAGAAAGAAGAAAGAAAGAAGAAAGAAGGAAAGAAGAAATAAGAAAGAAAGAAAGAAAGAAAGAAGAAAGAAAGAAAGAAAGAAAAAAGAAAGAAAGAAGAAATAAAGAAAGAAGAAAGAAAGAAAGAAGAAAGAAGAAAGAAAGAAAAAAGAAAGAAAGAAAGAAGAAAGAAAGAAAGAGGAAAGAAAGAAAAAAGAAGAAAGAAAGAAAGAAGAAAGAAAGAAGGAAAGAAAGAAGAAAGAAAGAAAGAAGAAAGAAAAAAAGAAGAAAGAAAGAAAAAAGAATGAAAAGAAAGAAGAAAGAAAGAAGAAAGAAGGAAGAAAGGAGATAGAAAGAAAGAAGAAAGAAAGAAAGAAGAAAGAAAGAAAGAAGAAAGAAAGAGAGAAGAAAGCAAGAAAGACGAAAGAAAGAAAGACAAAAGAAAGAAATACGAAAGAAATAAAGACGAGAGAAAGAAAGACGAGAAAGAAAGACGAGAGAAAGAAAGACGAGAGAAAGAAAAAAGAAAGAAAGAAGAAAGAAAGAAGAAAGAAACACGATAGAAAGAAAGACGAGAGAAGGAAAGACGAGAGAAAGAAAGACGAGAGAAAGAAGACGAGAGAAAGACGAAAGAAAGAAAGACGAAAGAAAGAAAGAAGAAAGAAAGAAAGAAGAAAGAAAGAAAGAAAGAAGAAAGAAAGAAAGAAGAAAGAAAGAAAGAAAGAAGAAAGAAAGAAAGAAGAAAGAAAGAAAGAAAGAATGAATAAAGAAAGAAGAAAGAAAGAACGAAAAAGGAAAGAAAGAAAGAAGAAAGAAAGGAAGAAGAAAGAATGAAGAAAGAAAAAAGAAGAAAGAAAGAAGGAAGAAAGAAAGAAGAAAGAAAGAAAGACGAAAGAAAGACAAAAGAAAGAAAGACGAAAGGAATAAAGATGAGAGAAAGAAAGACGAGAAAGAAAGACGAGAGAAAGAAAGACGAGAGAAAGAAAGAAGAAAGAAAGAAGAAAAAAAGAAATTAGAAAGAAAGAAGAAAGAAAGAAGAAAGAAGTAAGAAAGAAAGAAAGAAGAAAGAAAGAAAGAAGAAAGAAAGAAAGAAAGCAGAAAGAAAGAAAGAAGAAAGAAAGAAGAAGAAAGAAAGAAAGAACGAAGAAAGAAAGAAAGAAGAAAGAAAGAAAGAAGAAAGAAAGAAAGAAGAATGACATAAAGAAGAAAGAAAGAAGAAAGAAGAAAGAAGGAAAGAAAGAAGAAGGAAAGAAAGAAGAAAGAAAGAAAGAAAAAAGAAAGAAAGAAAGAAGAAAGAAAGTAAGAAGAAAGAAGGAAGAAAGGAGATAGAAAGAAAGAAGAAAGAAATAAAGAAGAAAGGAAGAAGAAAGAAAAAAGATGAAAGAAAGAAGAAAGAAAGAAAGAAGAAAGAAAGAGAGGAGAAAACAAGAAAGACGAAAGAAAGAAATACAAAAGAAAGAAATACGAAAGAAATAAAGACGAGACAAGGAAAGACGAGAAAGAAAGACGAGAGAAAGAAAGACGAGAGAAAGAAAGACGAAAGAAAGAAAGAAGAAAGAATGGAAGAAATAAAGAAAGAAAAAAGGAAAGAAGAAAGAAAGAAGAAAGAAAGAAAGAAGGAAGAAAGAAAGAAGAAAGAAAGAAGAAAGAAAGAAGAAAGAAAGAAGAAAGAAAGAAAAAAGAGAGAACGAAGAAAGAAGGAAAGAAGAAAGAAAGACGAAAGAAAGATAGAAGAAAGAAAGAAGAAAGAAAGAAAAAAGAAAGAAAGAAAGAAGAAAGAAGAAAGAAAGAAAGAAGAAAGAAGAAAGAAAGAAAGAAGAATGAAGAAAGAAAGAAAGAAGAAACAAAGAAAGAAGAAAGAAACAAAGAAGAAAGAAGAAAGAAAGAAAGAAGAAAGAAAGAAAGAAGAAAGAAAGAGAAGAAAGAAAGAAAGAAAGAAGAAAGACAGAAAGAAGAAAGAAAGAAAGAAGAAAGAAAGAAAGACAGAAGAAAGAAAGAAGAAAGAAAGAAAGAAGAAAGAAAGAAGGAAGAAAGAAAGAAGAAAGAGAGAAAGAAAGAAGAAAGAAGAAAGAAAGAAGAAAGAAAGAAGAAAGAAGAAAGAAGAAAGAAAGAAGAAAGAAAGAAAGAAGAAAGAAGAAAGAAGAAAGAAAGAAGAAAGAAAGAAAGAAGAAAGAAAGAAGAAAGAAAGAAGAAAGAAAGAAGAAAGAAAGAAAGAAGAAAGAAATAAGAAAGAAAGTAAGAAGAAAGAAAGACGAAAGAAAGATAGAAGATAGAAAGAAAGAAGAATAAAAGAAAGAAGAAAGAAAGAAAGAAGAAAGAAAGAAAGAAAGAAGAAAGAAAGAAGAAAGAAAGAAGAAAAAAGAAGAAAGAAGAGAGAAAGAAAGAAGAAAGAAAGAAAGAAGAAAGAAAGAAAGACGAAAGAAAGAAAGAAGAAAGAAAGAAAGAAGAAAGAAATAAAGAAAGAATGAATAAAGAAAGAAAGAAGAAAGAATAGAAGAAGGAAATAAAGAAAGGAGAAAGAAAGAAGAAAGAAAGAAAGAAGAAAGAAAGAAAGAAGAAAGAAAGAAGAAAGAAAGAAAGAAGAAAGAAAGAAAGAAGAAAGAAAGAAGAAAGAAAGAACGAAAGAAGAAAGAAGAGAGAAAGAAGAAAGAAAGAAGAAAGAAAGAAGAAAGAAGAAAGAAGAAAGAAAGAAGAAAGAAAGAAAGAAGAAAGAAGAAAGAAGAAAGAAAGAAAGAAGAAAGAAAGAAAAAAGAAAGAAAGAAGAAAGAAAGAAAGAAGAAAGAAAAAAGAAAGAAAGAAAGAAAGAAGAAAGAAAGAAGAAAGAAGAAATAAAGAAAGAAGAAAGAAAATAAGAAGAAAGAAAGAAGGAAGAAAGAAGAAAGAAAGAAAGAAGAAAGAAATAAAGAATAAAGAAAGAAAGAAGAAAGAAAGAAAGAAGTAAGAAAGAAGGAAAGACAGAATGAAGAAAGAAAGAAGAAAGAAACAAAGACGAGAGAAAGAAAGACGAGAGAAAGAAAAGAAGAAAGAAAGAAAGAAGAAAGAAAGAAAGAAGAAAGGAAAAAGAATTAAAGAAAGAAGAAAGAAAGAAGAAACAAAGAAAGAAGAAAGAAAGAAAGAAGAAAGAAAGAAAGAAGAAAGAAGAAAGAAGAAAGAAAGAAAGAAGAAAGAAAGAAGAAAAAGAAAGAAAGAAAGAAAGAAGAAAGAAAGAAAGAAGAAAGAAAGAAAGAAGAAAGCAAGAAAGACGAAAGAAAGACAAAAGAAAGAAATACGAAAGAAATAAAGAGGAGAGAAAGAAAGAAGAGAAAGAAAGACGAGAGAAAGAAAGAATAGATAAAGAAAAAAGAAAGAAAGAAGAAAGAAAGAAAGAAGAAAGAAAGAAGAAAGAAAGAAAGACGAGAGAAAGAAAGACGAGAGAAAGAAGGACGAGAGAAAGAAAGACGAGAGAAAGAAGAAAGAAAGAAAGACGAAAGAAAGAAAGAAAGACGAGAAAAAGAAAGACGAGAGAAAGACGAAAGTAAGAAAGACGAAAGAAGAAAGACGAGAGAAGGAAAGACGAGAGAAAGAAATAAGAAAGAAAGGAAGAAGAAAGGAAGAAGAAAGAAAGAAAGAAGAAAGAAAGAAGAAAGAAAGAAGGACGAGAGAAAGAAAGACGAGAGAAAGAAAGAAGAAAGAAAGAAAGAAAGAAGAAAGAAAGAAAGAAAGAAGAAAGAAAGGAGAAAGAAAGAAAAAAAAGAAAGAAAGAAGAAAGAAAGTAAGAAGAAAGAAAGAAGGAAGAAAGAAGAAAGAAAGAAAGAAAGAAGAAAGAAAGAAGAAAGAAAGAAGAAAAAAGAAGAAAGAAAGAAGAGAGAAAGAAAGAAGAAAGAAAGAAAGAAAGAAGAAAGAAAGAAAGAAGAAAGTAAGAAAGAAGAAAGAAAGAAGAAATTAAGAAAGACGAGAGAAAGAAAGACGAGAGAAACAAAGACGAGAGAAAGAAGAAAGGAAGAAAGACGAAAGAAAGAAAGACGAGAGAAAGGAAGACGAGAGAAAGAATGACGAGAGAAAGAAAGACGAAAGAATGAAAGAAGAAAGAATGGAAGAAAGAGAGAAAGAAAGAAAGAAAGAAAGAAGAAAGAAAGAGGAAAGAAAGCAAGAAGAAAGAAAGAAAGAAAGAAAGAAAGAAAGAAAGAAAGAAAGAAAGAAAGAAAGAAAGAAAGAAAGAAAGAAAGAAAGAAGAAAGAAAGAAGAAAGAAAGAAAGAAAGAAGGAAGAAAGAAAGAAGAAAGAAAGAAGAAAGAAAGAAGAAAGAAAGAAGAAAGAAAGAAGAAAGAAAGAAAAAAGAGAGAACGAAGAAAGAAGGAAAGAAGAAAGAAAGACGAAAGAAAGATAGAAGAAAGAAAGAAGAAAGAAAGAAAAAAGAAAGAAAGAAAGAAGAAAGAAGAAAGAAAGAAAGAAGAAAGAAGAAAGAAAGAAAGAAGAATGAAGAAAGAAAGAAAGAAGAAACAAAGAAAGAAGAAAGAAACAAAGAAGAAAGAAGAAAGAAAGAAAGAAGAAAGAAAGAAAGAAGAAAGAAAGAGAAGAAAGAAAGAAAGAATGAAGAAAGACAGAAAGAAGAAAGAAAGAAAGAAGAAAGAAAGAAAGATAGAAGAAAGAAAGAAGAAAGAAAGAAAGAAGAAAGAAAGAAGGAAGAAAGAAAGAAGAAAGAGAGAAAGAAAGAAGAAAGAAGAAAGAAAGAAGAAAGAAAGAAGAAAGAAGAAAGAAAGAAGAAAGAAAGAAAGAAGAAAGAAGAAAGAAGAAAGAAAGAAGAAAGAAAGAAAGAAGAAAGAAAGAAGAAAGAAAGAAGAAAGAAAGAAGAAAGAAAGAAAGAAGAAAGAAATAAGAAAGAAAGTAAGAAGAAAGAAAGACGAAAGAAAGATAGAAGATAGAAAGAAGAAGAAAAAAAGAAAGAAGAAAGAAAGAAAGAAGGAAGAAAGAAAGAAGAAACAAAGACGAAAGAAGAAAGACAGAAAGAAGAAAGAAGAAAGAAAGAAAAAATAAAGAAAGAAGAAAGAAAGAAAGAAGAAAGAAGAAAGAAAGAACGAAGAAAGAAAGAAGAAAGAAGAAAGAAGAAAGAAAGAAAGAAAGAAGAAAGAAAGAAAGAAGAAAGAAAGAAAGAAGAAAGAAAGAAAGAAGGAAGAAAGAAAGAAGAAAGAAAGAAATAAGAAAGAAAGAAGAAAGAAGCAAGAAAGAAAGAAAGAAGAAAGAAAGAAAAAAGAAAGAAAGAAAGAAAAAAGAAAGAAAGAAAGAAGAAAGAAAGTAAGAAGAAAGAAAGAAGGAAGAAAAAAGAAAGAAAGAAAGAAGAAAGAAATAAAGAAGAAAGAATTAAAGAAGAAAGAAAGAAAGAAGAAAGAAAGAAATAAGAAAGAAAGAAGAAAGAAGCAAGAAAGAAAGAAAGAAGAAAGAAAGAAGAAAGAAAGAAAGAAAAAAAAGGAAAGAAGAAAGAAAGTAAAAAGAAAGAAAGAAGGAAGAAAAAAGAAAGAAAGAAAGAAGAAAGAAAGAAAGAAGAAAGAAAGAAAGAAGAAATTAAGAAAGACGAGAGAAAGAAAGACGAGGGAAAGAGAGACGAGAGAAAGACGAAAGAAAGAAAAACGAAAGAAAGAAAGACGAGAGAAAGAAAGACGAGAGAAAGAAAGAAGAAAGAAAGAAAGAAGAAAGAAAGAAGAAAGAAAGAAAGAAGAAAGAAGAAAGAAAGAAAGAAAGAAGAAGGAAGAAAGGAGAAAGAAAGAAAAAAGAAAGAAAAAGAAGAAAGAAAGTAAGAAGAAAGAAAGAAGGAAGAAAGAAGAAAGAAAGAAAGAAGAAAGAAAGAAAGAAGAAAGAAAGAAAGAAGAAAGAAAGAAAGAAGAAAGAAAGAAAGAAAGAATGAATAAAGAAAGAAGAAAGAAAGAAAGAAGAAAGAAAGAAAGAAAGAAGAAAGAAAGAAGAAAGAAAGAAGAAAAAAGAAGAAAGAAGAGAGAAAGAAAGAAGAAAGAAAGAAAGAAGAAAGAAAGAAAGACGAAAGAAAGAAAGAAGAAAGAAAGAAAGAAGAAAGAAATAAAGAAAGAATGAATAAAGAAAGAAAGAAGAAAGAATAGAAGAAGGAAATAAAGAAAGGAGAAAGAAAGAAGAAAGAAAGAAAGAAGAAAGAAAGAAAGAAGAAAGAAAGAAGAAAGAAAGAAAGAAGAAAGAAAGAAAGAAGAAAGAAAGAAGAAAGAAAGAAAGAAAGAAAGAAGAAAGAAGAAAGAAAGAAGAAAGAAAGAAGAAAGAAAGAAGAAAGAAGAAAGAAGAAAGAAAGAAAGAAGAAAGAAAGAAAAAAGAAAGAAAGAAGAAAGAAAGAAAGATGAAAGAAAAAAGAAAGAAAGAAAGAAAGAAGAAAGAAAGAAGAAAGAAGAAATAAAGAAAGAAGAAAGAAAGTAAGAAGAAAGAAAGAAGGAAGAAAGAAGAAAGAAAGAAAGAAGAAAGAAATAAAGAATAAAGAAAGAAAGAAGAAAGAAAGAAAGAAGTAAGAAAGAAGGAAAGACAGAATGAAGAAAGAAAGAAGAAAGAAACAAAGACGAAAGAAAGAAAGACGAGAGAAAGAAAGACGAGAGAAAGAAAGACGAGAGAAAGAAAAGAAGAAAGAAAGAAAGAAGAAAGAAAGAAAGAAGAAAGGAAAAAGAATTAAAGAAAGAAGAAAGAAAGAAGAAACAAAGAAAGAAGAAAGAAAGAAAGAAAGAAGAAAGAAAGAAGAAAGAAAGAAAGAAAGAAGAAAGAAAGAAGAAAGAAATAAGAAAGAAGAAAGGAGAAAAAAGAAAGAAGAAAGAAGGAAAGAAGAAAGAAGAAAGAAAGAAGAAAGAAAGAGGAAAGAAGAAAGAAGAAAGAAAGAAAGAAGAAAGAAAGAAGAAAGAAGAAAGAAAGAAAGAAAGAAGAAAGAAAGAAAGAAGAAAGCAAGAAAGAAAAAAAGAAAGAAGAAAGAAAGAAGAAAGAAAGAAAGAAGAAAGAAAGAAAGAAAGAAGAAAGAAAGAAGAAAGAAAGAAAGAAAGAAGAAAGAAAGAAGAAAGAAATAAGAAAGAAGAAAGGAGAAAAAAAGAAAGAAGAAAGAAGGAAAGAAGAAAGAAGAAAGAAAGAAGAAAGAAAGAGGAAAGAAGAAAGAAGAAAGAAAGAAAGAAGAAAGAAAGAAGAAAGAAGAAAGAAAGAAAGAAAGAAGAAAGAAAGAAAGAAGAAAGCAAGAAAGACGAAAGAAAGACAAAAGAAAGAAATACGAAAGAAATAAAGACGAGAGAAAGAAAGAAGAGAAAGAAAGACGAGAGAAAGAAAGAATAGATAAAGAAAAAAGAAAGAAAGAAGAAAGAAAGAAAGAAGAAAGAAAGAAGAAAGAAAGAAGAAAGAAAGAAAGACGAGAGAAAGAAAGACGAGAGAAAGAAGGACGAGAGAAAGAAAGACGAGAGAAAGAAGAAAGAAAGAAAGACGAAAGAAAGAAAGAAAGACGAGAGAAAGAAAGACGAGAGAAAGACGAAAGTAAGAAAGACGAAAGAAAGAAAGACGAGAGAAGGAAAGACGAGAGAAAGAAATAAGAAAGAAAGAAAGAAGAAAGGAAGAAGAAAGAAAGAAAGAAGAAAGAAAGAAGAAAGAAAGAAGGACGAGAGAAAGAAAGACGAGAGAAAGAAAGAAGAAAGAAAGAAAGAAAGAAGAAAGAAAGAAAGAAAGAAAGAAGAAAGAAAGGAGAAAGAAAGAAAAAAAAAGAAAGAAAGAAGAAAGAAAGTAAGAAGAAAGAAAGAAGGAAGAAAGAAGAAAGAAAGAAAGAAAGAAGAAAGAAAGAAGAAAGAAAGAAGAAAAAAGAAGAAAGAAAGAAGAGAGAAAGAAAGAAGAAAGAAAGAAAGAAAGAAGAAAGAAAGAAAGAAGAAAGTAAGAAAGAAGAAAGAAAGAAAGAAGAAATTAAGAAAGACGAGAGAAAGAAAGACGAGAGAAACAAAGACGAGAGAAAGAAGAAAGAAAGAAAGACGAAGAAAGAAAGACGAGAGAAAGGAAGACGAGAGAAAGAATGACGAGAGAAAGAAAGACGAAAGAATGAAAGAAGAAAGAATGGAAGAAAGAGAGAAAGAAAGAAAGAAAGAAAGAAGAAAGAAAGAGGAAAGAAAGCAAGAAGAAAGAAAGAAAGAAAGAAAGAAAGAAAGAAAGAAAGAAAGAAAGAAAGAAAGAAGAAAGAAGAAAGAAAGAAGAAAGAAAGAAAGAAGAAAGAAAGAAAGAAAGAAGAAAGAAAGAAGAAAGAAAGAAAGAAAGAAGAAAGAAAGAAGAAAGAAATAAGAAAGAAGAAAGGAGAAAAAAAGAAAGAAGAAAGAAGGAAAGAAGAAAGAAGAAAGAAAGAAGAAAGAAAGAGGAAAGAAGAAAGAAGAAAGAAAGAAAGAAGAAAGAAAGAAGAAAGAAGAAAGAAAGAAAGAAAGAAGAAAGAAAGAAAGAAGAAAGCAAGAAAGACGAAAGAAAGACAAAAGAAAGAAATACGAAAGAAATAAAGACGAGAGAAAGAAAGAAGAGAAAGAAAGACGAGAGAAAGAAAGAATAGATAAAGAAAAAAGAAAGAAAGAAGAAAGAAAGAAAGAAGAAAGAAAGAAGAAAGAAAGAAGAAAGAAAGAAAGACGAGAGAAAGAAAGACGAGAGAAAGAAGGACGAGAGAAAGAAAGACGAGAGAAAGAAGAAAGAAAGAAAGACGAAAGAAAGAAAGAAAGACGAGAGAAAGAAAGACGAGAGAAAGACGAAAGTAAGAAAGACGAAAGAAAGAAAGACGAGAGAAGGAAAGACGAGAGAAAGAAATAAGAAAGAAAGAAAGAAGAAAGGAAGAAGAAAGAAAGAAAGAAGAAAGAAAGAAGAAAGAAAGAAGGACGAGAGAAAGAAAGACGAGAGAAAGAAAGAAGAAAGAAAGAAAGAAAGAAGAAAGAAAGAAAGAAAGAAGAAAGAAAGGAGAAAGAAAGAAAAAAAAAGAAAGAAAGAAGAAAGAAAGTAAGAAGAAAGAAAGAAGGAAGAAAGAAGAAAGAAAGAAAGAAAGAAGAAAGAAAGAAGAAAGAAAGAAGAAAAAAGAAGAAAGAAAGAAGAGAGAAAGAAAGAAGAAAGAAAGAAAGAAAGAAGAAAGAAAGAAAGAAGAAAGTAAGAAAGAAGAAAGAAGAAATTAAGAAAGACGAGAGAAAGAAAGACGAGAGAAACAAAGACGAGAGAAAGAAGAAAGAAAGAAAGACGAAAGAAAGAAAGACGAGAGAAAGGAAGACGAGAGAAAGAATGACGAGAGAAAGAAAGACGAAAGAATGAAAGAAGAAAGAATGGAAGAAAGAGAGAAGAAAGAAAGAAAGAAAGAAGAAAGAAAGAGGAAAGAAAGCAAGAAGAAAGAAAGAAAGAAAGAAAGAAAGAAAGAAAGAAAGAAAGAAAGAAAGAAAGAAAGAAAGAAAGAAAGAAAGAAAGAAAAAAAGAAAGAAGAAAGAAAGAAGAAAGAAAGAAAGAAGAAAGAAAGAAAGAAGAAAGAAAGAAGAAAGAAAGAAAGAAAGAAGAAAGAAAGAAGAAAGAAATAAGAAAGAAGAAAGGAGAAAAAAAGAAAGAAGAAAGAAGGAAAGAAGAAAGAAGAAAGAAAGAAGAAAGAAAGAGGAAAGAAGAAAGAAGAAAGAAAGAAAGAAGAAAGAAAGAAAGAAGAAAGAAGAAAGAAGAAAGAAGAAAGAAAGAAAGAAGAAAGAAAGAAAGAAGAAAGAAAGAAGAAAGAAGGAAAGAAGAAAGAAAGAAAGAAGGAAGAAGAAAGAAAGAAAGAAGAAATAAAGAAATAAGAAAGACAGAAAGAAAAAGAAGAAAGAAAGAAAGAAGAAAGAAAGAAAGAAGAAAGAATGTAGGAAGAAAGAAGAAAGAAAGAAAGAAGAAAGAAAGAAAGAAGAAAGAAATAAGAAGAAAGAAAGAAAGAAGAAAAAAGAAGGAAGAAGGAAGAAAGAAAGAAAAAATAAAGAAAGAAGAAAGAAAGGAAGAAAAAAGAAAGAAAGAAAGAAGAAAGAAACAAAGAAGAAAGAAAGAAAGAAAACAGAAAGAAGAAAGAAGGAAGAAGAAAGAAGAAAGAAGAAAGAAGAAAGAAGAAAGAAGAAAGAAGAAAGAAAGAAAGAAGAAAGAAAGAAAGAATAAATAAAGAAAGACGACAGAAAGAAAGACGAGAGAAAGAAAGACGAGAGAAAGATGAAAGAAAGAAAGTCGAGAGAAAAAAGAGGAGAGAAAGAAAAGAAGAAAGAAAGAAAGAAGAAAGAAAGAAGAAAGAAAGAAAGAAGAAAGAAAGAAGAATTAAAGAAAGAAGAAAGAAAGAAGATACAAAGAAAGAAGAAAGAAAGAAAGAAGAAAGAAAGAAAGAAGAAAGAAAAAGAAAGAAGAAAGAAGAATGAAAGAAGAAATAAAGAAAGAAGAAAGAAAGAAAGAAGAAAGAAGAAAGGAGAAAGAAAGAAAGAAGAAAGAAAGAAAGAAGAAAGAAAGAAGAAGGAAAGAAGAAAGAAAGAAGAAAGAAAGAAGAAAGAAAGAAAGAAGAAAGAAAGAAAGAAGAAAGAAGAAAGAAGGAAAGAAGAAAGAAAGAAGAAAGAAGAAAGAAAGAAAGAAAGAAAGAAGAAAGAAAGAAAGAAAGAAAGAAAGAAAGAAAGAAAGAAAGAAAGAAAAAAGAAAGAAAGAAGAAATAAAGAAAGAAGAAAGAAAGAAAGAAGAAAGAAGAAAGAAAGAAAGAAGAAAGAAAGAAAGAAAGAAGAAAGAAAGAAAGAAGAAAGAAAGAAGAAAGAAGAAAGAAGGAAAGAAATAAGAAAGAAAGAAAGAATAAGGAAAGAAATAAGAAAGAAAGAAAAAAGAAAGAAAGAAAGAAGTAAGAAAGACAGACGAAAGAAAGATGAAAGAAAGAAAGAAGAAAGAAAGAAAGACGAAAGAAAGAAAGAAAAAAGAAAGAAAGACGAAAGAAATAAGGACGAGAGAAAGAAAGACGAGAAAGAACGACGAGAGAAAGAAAGACGAGAGAAAGAAATAAGAAAGAAAGAAGAAAGAAAGAAAGAAGAAAGAAAGAAGAAAGAAAGAAGAAAGAAAGAAAGACGAGAGAAAGGAAGACGAGAGAAAGAAGAACGAGAGAAAGAAAGTCGAAAGAAAGAAAGAAGAAAGAATGGAAGAAAGAGAGAAAGAAAGAAAGAAAGAAAGAAGAAAGAAAGAGGAAAGCAAGAAATAAGAAAGAAAGAAAGAAAGAAAGAAAGAAAGAAAGTAAGAAAGAAAGAAAGAAAGAATGAAGAAAGAAAGAAGAAAGAAAGGAAGAAGAAAGAAAGAAAGAAAGAAGAAAGAAAGAAAGAAGAAAGAAAGAAGAAAGAAAAAAGAAGAAAGAAAGAAGAAAGAAAGAAAGAAGAAATTAAGAAAGACGAGAGAAAGAAAGACGAGGGAAAGAAAGACGAGAGAAAGACGAAAGAAAGAAAAACGAAAGAAAGAAAGACGAGAGAAAGAAAGACGAGAGAAAGAAAGAAGAAAGAAAGAAAGAAGAAAGAAAGAAGAAAGAAAGAAAGAAGAAAGAAGAAAGAAAGAAAGAAAGAAGAAGGAAGAAAGGAGAAAGAAAGAAAAAAGAAAGAAAGAAGAAAGAAAGTAAGAAGAAAGAAAGAAGGAAGAAAGAAGAAAGAAAGAAAGAAAGAAGAAAGAAATAAAGAAGAAAGAAAGAAAGAAGAAAGAAAGAAAGAAAGAATGAATAAAGAAAGAAGAAAGAAAGAAAGAAGAAAGAAAGAAAGAAAGAAGAAAGAAAGAAGAAAGAAAGAAGAAAAAAGAAGAAAGAAGAGAGAAAGAAAGAAGAAAGAAAGAAAGAAGAAAGAAAGAAAGACGAAAGAAAGAAAGAAAGAAAAAAGAAAAAAGACGAAAGAAATAAGGACGAGAGAAAGAAAGACAAGAAAGAACGACGAGAGAAAGAAAGACGAGAGAAAGAAAGAAGAAAGAAAGAAGAAAGAAAGAAAGAAGAAAGAAGAAAGAAAGAAAGAAGAAATTAAGAAAGACGAGAGAAAGAAAGACGAGAGAAACAAAGACGAGAGAAAGAAGAAAGAAAGAAAGACGAAGAAAGAAAGACGAGAGAAAGGAAGACGAGAGAAAGAATGACGAGAGAAAGAAAGACGAAAGAATGAAAGAAGAAAGAATGGAAGAAAGAGAGAAAGAAAGAAAGAAAGAAAGAAGAAAGAAAGAGGAAAGAAAGCAAGAAGAAAGAAAGAAAGAAAGAAAGAAAGAAAGAAAGAAAGAAAGAAAGAAAGAAAGAAGAAAGAAGAAAGAAAGAAGAAAGAAAGAAAGAAGAAAGAAAGAAAGAAAGAAGAAAGAAAGAAGAAAGAAAGAAAGAAAGAAGAAAGAAAGAAGAAAGAAATAAGAAAGAAGAAAGGAGAAAAAAAGAAAGAAGAAAGAAGGAAAGAAGAAAGAAGAAAGAAAGAAGAAAGAAAGAGGAAAGAAGAAAGAAGAAAGAAAGAAAGAAGAAAGAAAGAAGAAAGAAGAAAGAAAGAAAGAAAGAAGAAAGAAAGAAAGAAGAAAGCAAGAAAGACGAAAGAAAGACAAAAGAAAGAAATACGAAAGAAATAAAGACGAGAGAAAGAAAGAAGAGAAAGAAAGACGAGAGAAAGAAAGAATAGATAAAGAAAAAAGAAAGAAAGAAGAAAGAAAGAAAGAAGAAAGAAAGAAGAAAGAAAGAAGAAAGAAAGAAAGACGAGAGAAAGAAAGACGAGAGAAAGAAGGACGAGAGAAAGAAAGACGAGAGAAAGAAGAAAGAAAGAAAGACGAAAGAAAGAAAGAAAGACGAGAGAAAGAAAGACGAGAGAAAGACGAAAGTAAGAAAGACGAAAGAAAGAAAGACGAGAGAAGGAAAGACGAGAGAAAGAAATAAGAAAGAAAGAAAGAAGAAAGGAAGAAGAAAGAAAGAAAGAAGAAAGAAAGAAGAAAGAAAGAAGGACGAGAGAAAGAAAGACGAGAGAAAGAAAGAAGAAAGAAAGAAAGAAAGAAGAAAGAAAGAAAGAAAGAAGAAAGAAAGGAGAAAGAAAGAAAAAAAAGAAAGAAAGAAGAAAGAAAGTAAGAAGAAAGAAAGAAGGAAGAAAGAAGAAAGAAAGAAAGAAAGAAGAAAGAAAGAAGAAAGAAAGAAGAAAAAAGAAGAAAGAAAGAAGAGAGAAAGAAAGAAGAAAGAAAGAAAGAAAGAAGAAAGAAAGAAAGAAGAAAGTAAGAAAGAAGAAAGAAGAAATTAAGAAAGACGAGAGAAAGAAAGACGAGAGAAACAAAGACGAGAGAAAGAAGAAAGAAAGAAAGACGAAAGAAAGAAAGACGAGAGAAAGGAAGACGAGAGAAAGAATGACGAGAGAAAGAAAGACGAAAGAATGAAAGAAGAAAGAATGGAAGAAAGAGAGAAAGAAAGAAAGAAAGAAAGAAGAAAGAAAGAGGAAAGAAAGCAAGAAGAAAGAAAGAAAGAAAGAAAGAAAGAAAGAAAGAAAGAAAGAAAGAAAGAAAGAAAGAAAGAAAGAAAGAAAGAAAGAAAAAAAGAAAGAAGAAAGAAAGAAGAAAGAAAGAAAGAAGAAAGAAAGAAAGAAGAAAGAAAGAAGAAAGAAAGAAAGAAAGAAGAAAGAAAGAAGAAAGAAATAAGAAAGAAGAAAGGAGAAAAAAAGAAAGAAGAAAGAAGGAAAGAAGAAAGAAGAAAGAAAGAAGAAAGAAAGAGGAAAGAAGAAAGAAGAAAGAAAGAAAGAAGAAAGAAAGAAAGAAGAAAGAAGAAAGAAGAAAGAAGAAAGAAAGAAAGAAGAAAGAAAGAAAGAAGAAAGAAAGAAGAAAGAAGGAAAGAAGAAAGAAAGAAAGAAGGAAGAAGAAAGAAAGAAAGAAGAAATAAAGAAATAAGAAAGACAGAAAGAAAAAGAAGAAAGAAAGAAAGAAGAAAGAAAGAAAGAAGAAAGAATGTAGGAAGAAAGAAGAAAGAAAGAAAGAAGAAAGAAAGAAAGAAGAAAGAAATAAAGAAGAAAGAAAGAAAGAAGAAAAAAGAAGGAAGAAGGAAGAAAGAAAGAAAAAATAAAGAAAGAAGAAAGAAAGGAAGAAAAAAGAAAGAAAGAAAGAAGAAAGAAACAAAGAAGAAAGAAAGAAAGAAAACAGAAAGAAGAAAGAAGGAAGAAGAAAGAAGAAAGAAGAAAGAAGAAAGAAGAAAGAAGAAAGAAGAAAGAAAGAAAGAAGAAAGAAAGAAAGAATAAATAAAGAAAGACGACAGAAAGAAAGACGAGAGAAAGAAAGACGAGAGAAAGATGAAAGAAAGAAAGTCGAGAGAAAAAAGAGGAGAGAAAGAAAAGAAGAAAGAAAGAAAGAAGAAAGAAAGAAGAAAGAAAGAAAGAAGAAAGAAAGAAGAATTAAAGAAAGAAGAAAGAAAGAAGATACAAAGAAAGAAGAAAGAAAGAAAGAAGAAAGAAAGAAAGAAGAAAGAAAAAGAAAGAAGAAAGAAGAATGAAAGAAGAAATAAAGAAAGAAGAAAGAAAGAAAGAAGAAAGAAGAAAGGAGAAAGAAAGAAAGAAGAAAGAAAGAAAGAAGAAAGAAAGAAGAAGGAAAGAAGAAAGAAAGAAGAAAGAAAGAAGAAAGAAAGAAAGAAGAAAGAAAGAAAGAAGAAAGAAGAAAGAAGGAAAGAAGAAAGAAAGAAGAAAGAAGAAAGAAAGAAAGAAAGAAAGAAGAAAGAAAGAAAGAAAGAAAGAAAGAAAGAAAGAAAGAAAGAAAGAAAAAAGAAAGAAAGAAGAAATAAAGAAAGAAGAAAGAAAGAAAGAAGAAAGAAGAAAGAAAGAAAGAAGAAAGAAAGAAAGAAAGAAGAAAGAAAGAAAGAAGAAAGAAAGAAGAAAGAAGAAAGAAGGAAAGAAATAAGAAAGAAAGAAAGAATAAGGAAAGAAATAAGAAAGAAAGAAAAAAGAAAGAAAGAAAGAAGTAAGAAAGACAGACGAAAGAAAGATGAAAGAAAGAAAGAAGAAAGAAAGAAAGACGAAAGAAAGAAAGAAAAAAGAAAGAAAGACGAAAGAAATAAGGACGAGAGAAAGAAAGACGAGAAAGAACGACGAGAGAAAGAAAGACGAGAGAAAGAAATAAGAAAGAAAGAAGAAAGAAAGAAAGAAGAAAGAAAGAAGAAAGAAAGAAGAAAGAAAGAAAGACGAGAGAAAGGAAGACGAGAGAAAGAAGAACGAGAGAAAGAAAGTCGAAAGAAAGAAAGAAGAAAGAATGGAAGAAAGAGAGAAAGAAAGAAAGAAAGAAAGAAGAAAGAAAGAGGAAAGCAAGAAATAAGAAAGAAAGAAAGAAAGAAAGAAAGAAAGAAAGTAAGAAAGAAAGAAAGAAAGAATGAAGAAAGAAAGAAGAAAGAAAGGAAGAAGAAAGAAAGAAAGAAAGAAGAAAGAAAGAAAGAAGAAAGAAAGAAGAAAGAAAAAAGAAGAAAGAAAGAAGAAAGAAAGAAAGAAGAAATTAAGAAAGACGAGAGAAAGAAAGACGAGGGAAAGAAAGACGAGAGAAAGACGAAAGAAAGAAAAACGAAAGAAAGAAAGACGAGAGAAAGAAAGACGAGAGAAAGAAAGAAGAAAGAAAGAAAGAAGAAAGAAAGAAGAAAGAAAGAAAGAAGAAAGAAGAAAGAAAGAAAGAAAGAAGAAGGAAGAAAGGAGAAAGAAAGAAAAAAGAAAGAAAGAAGAAAGAAAGTAAGAAGAAAGAAAGAAGGAAGAAAGAAGAAAGAAAGAAAGAAAGAAGAAAGAAATAAAGAAGAAAGAAAGAAAGAAGAAAGAAAGAAAGAAAGAATGAATAAAGAAAGAAGAAAGAAAGAAAGAAGAAAGAAAGAAAGAAAGAAGAAAGAAAGAAGAAAGAAAGAAGAAAAAAGAAGAAAGAAGAGAGAAAGAAAGAAGAAAGAAAGAAAGAAGAAAGAAAGAAAGACGAAAGAAAGAAAGAAAGAAAAAAGAAAAAAGACGAAAGAAATAAGGACGAGAGAAAGAAAGACAAGAAAGAACGACGAGAGAAAGAAAGACGAGAGAAAGAAAGAAGAAAGAAAGAAGAAAGAAAGAAAGAAGAAAGAAGAAAGAAAGAAAGAAGAAAGGAAGAAAGACGAGAGAAAGGAAGACGAGGGAAAGAAAGACGGGAGAAAGAAAGACGAAAGAAAGAAAGAAGAAAGAATGGAAGAAAGAGAGAAAGAAAGAAAGAAAGAAAGAAAGAATGAAGAAAGAAAGAAGAAAGAAAGATAGAAGAAAGAAAGAAAGAAAGAAGAAAGAAAAAAGAAGAAAGAAAGACGAAAGAAAGAAAGAAAGAAAGAAAGAAAGAAAGAAAGAAAGAAAGAAAGAAAGAAAGAAAGAAAGAAAGAAGAAAGAAAGAAAGAAGAAAGAAAGAAAGACAAAAGAAAGAAATACGAAAGAAATAAAGATGAGAGAAAGAAAGACGAGAAAGAAAGACGAGAGAAAGAAAGACGAGAGAAAGAAAGACGAAAGAAAGACTAAAGAAAGAAAGAAGAAAGAATAGAAGAAGGAAATAAAGAAAGAAGAAAGAAAGAAGAAAGAAAGAAAGAAGAAAGAAAGAAAGAAGAAAGAAATAAAGAAGAAAGAAAGAAAGAAGAAAAAAGAAGGAAGAAGGAAGAAAGAAAGAAAAAATAAAGAAAGAAGAAAGAAAGGAAGAAAAAAGAAAGAAAGAAAGAAGAAAGAAACAAAGAAGAAAGAAAGAAAGAAAACAGAAAGAAGAAAGAAGGAAGAAGAAAGAAGAAAGAAGAAAGAAGAAAGAAGAAAGAAGAAAGAAGAAAGAAAGAAAGAAGAAAGAAAGAAAGAATAAATAAAGAAAGACGACAGAAAGAAAGACGAGAGAAAGAAAGACGAGAGAAAGATGAAAGAAAGAAAGTCGAGAGAAAAAAGAGGAGAGAAAGAAAAGAAGAAAGAAAGAAAGAAGAAAGAAAGAAGAAAGAAAGAAAGAAGAAAGAAAGAAGAATTAAAGAAAGAAGAAAGAAAGAAGATACAAAGAAAGAAGAAAGAAAGAAAGAAGAAAGAAAGAAAGAAGAAAGAAAAAGAAAGAAGAAAGAAGAATGAAAGAAGAAATAAAGAAAGAAGAAAGAAAGAAAGAAGAAAGAAGAAAGGAGAAAGAAAGAAAGAAGAAAGAAAGAAAGAAGAAAGAAAGAAGAAGGAAAGAAGAAAGAAAGAAGAAAGAAAGAAGAAAGAAAGAAAGAAGAAAGAAAGAAAGAAGAAAGAAGAAAGAAGGAAAGAAGAAAGAAAGAAGAAAGAAGAAAGAAAGAAAGAAAGAAAGAAGAAAGAAAGAAAGAAAGAAAGAAAGAAAGAAAGAAAGAAAGAAAGAAAAAAGAAAGAAAGAAGAAATAAAGAAAGAAGAAAGAAAGAAAGAAGAAAGAAGAAAGAAAGAAAGAAGAAAGAAAGAAAGAAAGAAGAAAGAAAGAAAGAAGAAAGAAAGAAGAAAGAAGAAAGAAGGAAAGAAATAAGAAAGAAAGAAAGAATAAGGAAAGAAATAAGAAAGAAAGAAAAAAGAAAGAAAGAAAGAAGTAAGAAAGACAGACGAAAGAAAGATGAAAGAAAGAAAGAAGAAAGAAAGAAAGACGAAAGAAAGAAAGAAAAAAGAAAGAAAGACGAAAGAAATAAGGACGAGAGAAAGAAAGACGAGAAAGAACGACGAGAGAAAGAAAGACGAGAGAAAGAAATAAGAAAGAAAGAAGAAAGAAAGAAAGAAGAAAGAAAGAAGAAAGAAAGAAGAAAGAAAGAAAGACGAGAGAAAGGAAGACGAGAGAAAGAAGAACGAGAGAAAGAAAGTCGAAAGAAAGAAAGAAGAAAGAATGGAAGAAAGAGAGAAAGAAAGAAAGAAAGAAAGAAGAAAGAAAGAGGAAAGCAAGAAATAAGAAAGAAAGAAAGAAAGAAAGAAAGAAAGAAAGTAAGAAAGAAAGAAAGAAAGAATGAAGAAAGAAAGAAGAAAGAAAGGAAGAAGAAAGAAAGAAAGAAAGAAGAAAGAAAGAAAGAAGAAAGAAAGAAGAAAGAAAAAAGAAGAAAGAAAGAAGAAAGAAAGAAAGAAGAAATTAAGAAAGACGAGAGAAAGAAAGACGAGGGAAAGAAAGACGAGAGAAAGACGAAAGAAAGAAAAACGAAAGAAAGAAAGACGAGAGAAAGAAAGACGAGAGAAAGAAAGAAGAAAGAAAGAAAGAAGAAAGAAAGAAGAAAGAAAGAAAGAAGAAAGAAGAAAGAAAGAAAGAAAGAAGAAGGAAGAAAGGAGAAAGAAAGAAAAAAGAAAGAAAGAAGAAAGAAAGTAAGAAGAAAGAAAGAAGGAAGAAAGAAGAAAGAAAGAAAGAAAGAAGAAAGAAATAAAGAAGAAAGAAAGAAAGAAGAAAGAAAGAAAGAAAGAATGAATAAAGAAAGAAGAAAGAAAGAAAGAAGAAAGAAAGAAAGAAAGAAGAAAGAAAGAAGAAAGAAAGAAGAAAAAAGAAGAAAGAAGAGAGAAAGAAAGAAGAAAGAAAGAAAGAAGAAAGAAAGAAAGACGAAAGAAAGAAAGAAAGAAAAAAGAAAAAAGACGAAAGAAATAAGGACGAGAGAAAGAAAGACAAGAAAGAACGACGAGAGAAAGAAAGACGAGAGAAAGAAAGAAGAAAGAAAGAAGAAAGAAAGAAAGAAGAAAGAAGAAAGAAAGAAAGAAGAAAGGAAGAAAGACGAGAGAAAGGAAGACGAGGGAAAGAAAGACGGGAGAAAGAAAGACGAAAGAAAGAAAGAAGAAAGAATGGAAGAAAGAGAGAAAGAAAGAAAGAAAGAAAGAAAGAATGAAGAAAGAAAGAAGAAAGAAAGATAGAAGAAAGAAAGAAAGAAAGAAGAAAGAAAAAAGAAGAAAGAAAGACGAAAGAAAGAAAGAAAGAAAGAAAGAAAGAAAGAAAGAAAGAAAGAAAGAAAGAAAGAAAGAAAGAAGAAAGAAAGAAAGAAGAAAGAAAGAAAGACAAAAGAAAGAAATACGAAAGAAATAAAGATGAGAGAAAGAAAGACGAGAAAGAAAGACGAGAGAAAGAAAGACGAGAGAAAGAAAGACGAAAGAAAGACTAAAGAAAGAAAGAAGAAAGAATAGAAGAAGGAAATAAAGAAAGAAGAAAGAAAGAAGAAAGAAAGAAAGAAGAAAGAAAGAAAGAAGAAAGAAAGAAGAAAGAAAGAAAGAAAGAAAGAAGAAAGAAGAAATAAATAAGAAAGAAAGAAGAAAGAAGAAAGAAGAAAGAAAGAAGAAAGAAAGAAAGAAGAAAGAAGAAAGAAAGAAGAAAGAAAGAAAGAAGAAAGAAAGAAGAAAGAAAGAAGAAAGAAAGAAGAAAGAAAGAAAGAAGAAAGAAATAAGAAAGAAAGACGAAAGAAGAAAGAAAGAAAGAAGAAAGAAGAAAGAAAGAAAAAATAAAGAAAGAAGAAAGAAAGAAAGAAGAAAGAAGAAAGAAAGAACGAAGAAAGAAAGAAAGAAGAAAGAAAGAAGAAAGAAGAAAGAAAGAAAGAAAGAAGAAAGAAAGAAAGAAGAAAGAAAGAAAGAAGAAAGAAAGAAAGAAGGAAGAAAGAAAGAAGAAAGAAAGAAATAAGAAAGAAAGAAGAAAGAAGCAAGAAAGAAAGAAAGAAGAAAGAAAGAAAAAAGAAAGAAAGAAAGAAAAAAGAAAGAAAGAAAGAAGAAAGAAAGTAAGAAGAAAGAAAGAAGGAAGAAAAAAGAAAGAAAGAAAGAAGAAAGAAATAAAGAAGAAAGAATTAAAGAAGAAAGAAAGAAGAAAGAAAGAAAGAAGGAAGAAAGAAAGAAGAAAGAAAGAAATAAGAAAGAAAGAAGAAAGAAGCAAGAAAGAAAGAAAGAAGAAAGAAAGAAAAAAGAAAGAAAGAAAGAAAAAAAAGGAAAGAAGAAAGAAAGTAAAAAGAAAGAAAGAAGGAAGAAAAAAGAAAGAAAGAAAGAAGAAAGAAAGAAAGAAGAAAGAAAGAAAGAAGAAATTAAGAAAGAAGAGAGAAAGAAAGACGAGGGAAAGAGAGACGAGAGAAAGACGAAAGAAAGATAAATGAAAGAAAGAAAGACGAGAGAAAGAAAGACGAGAGAAAGAAAGAAGAAAGAAAGAAAGAAGAAAGAAAGAAGAAAGAAAGAAAGAAGAAAGAAGAAAGAAAGAAAGAAAGAAGAAGGAAGAATGGAGAAAGAAAGAAAAAAGAAAGAAAGAAAGAAGAAAGAAAGTAAGAAGAAAGAAAGAAGGAAGAAAGAAGAAAGAAAGAAAGAAGAAAGAAATAAAGAAGAAAGAAAGAAAGAAGAAAGAAAGAAAGAAGAAAGAAAGAAAGAAATTATGAATAAAGAAAGAAGAAAGAAAGAAAGAAGAAAGAAAGAAAGAAAGAAGAAAGAAAGAAGAAAGAAAGAAGAAAAAAGAAGAAAGAAGAGAGAAAGAAAGAAGAAAGAAAGAAAGAAGAAAGAAAGAAAGACGAAAGAAAGAAAGAAGAAAGAAAGAAAGAAGAAAGAAAGAAAGAAAGAATGAATAAAGAAAGAAAGAAGAAAGAATAGAAGAAGGAAATAAAGAAAGGAGAAAGAAAGAAGAAAGAAAGAAAGAAGAAAGAAAGAAAGAAGAAAGAAAGAAGAAAGAAAGAAAGAAGAAAGAAAGAAAGAAGAAAGAAAGAAGAAAGAAAGAAAGAAAGAAAGAATTAAGAAGAAAGAAAGAAGAAAGAAAGAAGAAAGAAGAAAGAAGAAAGAAAGAAGAAAGAAAGAAAGAAGAAAGAAGAAAGAAGAAAGAAAGAAAGAAGAAAGAAAGAAAGAAGAAAGAAAGAAGAAAGAAAGACGAAAGAAGAAAGAAAGAAAGAAGAAGAAAGAAAGAAGAAATAAAGAAAGAAGAAAGAAAGAAAGAAGAAAGAAGAAAGAAAGAACGAAGAAAGAAAGAAAGAAGAAAGAAAGAAGAAAGAAGAAAGAAAGAAAGAAAGAAGAAAGAAAGAAAGAAGAAAGAAAGAAAGAAGAAAGAAAGAAAGAAGGAAGAAAGAAAGAAGAAAGAAAGAAATAAGAAAGAAAGAAGAAAGAAGCAAGAAAGAAAGAAAGAAGAAAGAAAGAAAAAAGAAAGAAAGAAAGAAAAAAGAAAGAAAGAAAGAAGAAAGAAAGTGAGAAGAAAGAAAGAAGGAAGAAAAAGAAAGAAAGAAAGAAGAAAGAAATAAAGAAGAAAGAATTAAAGAAGAAAGAAAGAAAGAAGAAAGAAAGAAAGAAGGAAGAAAGAAAGAAGAAAGAAAGAAATAAGAAAGAAGAAAGAAGCAAGAAAGAAAGAAAGAAGAAAGAAAGAAAAAAGAAAGATAGAAAGAAAAAAGAAAGAAAGAAGAAAGAAAGTAAAAAGAAAGAAAGAAGGAAGAAAAAAGAAAGAAAGAAAGAAGAAAGAAAGAAGAAAGAAAGAAAGAAGAAAGAAGAAAGAAAGAAAGAAAGAAGAAGGAAGAAAGGAGAAAGAAAGAAAAAAGAAAGAAAGAAAGAAGAAAGAAAGTAAGAAGAAAGAAAGAAGGAAGAAAGAAGAAAGAAAGAAAGAAGAAAGAAATAAAGAAGAAAGAAAGAAAGAAGAAAGAAAGAAAGAAGAAAGAAAGAAAGAAAGAATGAATAAAGAAAGAAGAAAGAAAGAAAGAAGAAAGAAAGAAAGAAAGAAGAAAGAAAGAAGAAAGAAAGAAGAAAAAAGAAGAAAGAAGAGAGAAAGAAAGAAGAAAGAAAGAAAGAAGAAAGAAAGAAAGACGAAAGAAAGAAAGAAGAAAGAAAGAAAGAAGAAAGAAAGAAAGAAAGAATGAATAAAGAAAGAAAGAAGAAAGAATAGAAGAAGGAAATAAAGCAAGGAGAAAGAAAGAAGAAAGAAAGAAAGAAGAAAGAAAGAAAGAAGAAAGAAAGAAGAAAGAAAGAAAGAAGAAAGAAAGAAGAAAGAAAGAAGAAAGAAAGAAAGAAAGAAAGAAAGAAGAAAGAAGAAAGAAAGAAGAAAGAAAGAAGAAAGAAGAAAGAAGAAAGAAGAAAGAAAGAAGAAAGAAAGAAGAAAGAAAGAAGAGAGAAAGAAAGAAGAAAGAAATAAGAAAGAAAGTAAGAAGAAAGAAAGACGAAAGAAAGATAGAAGATAGAAAGAAAGAAGAAAGAAAGAAAGAAGAAAGAAAGAAAGAAAGAAAGAAAGTAGAAAGAAAGAAGAAAGAAAGACGAAAGAAGAAAGAAAGAAAGAAGAAAGAAGAAAGAAAGAAGAAATAAAGAAGAAAGAAAGAAAGAAGAAAGAAGAAAGAAAGAACGAAGAAAGAAAGAAAGAAGAAAGAAAGAAGAAAGAAGAAAGAAAGAAAGAAAGAAGAAAGAAAGAAAGAAGAAAGAAAGAAAGATGAAAGAAAGAAAGAAGGAAGAAAGAAAGAAGAAAGAAAGAAATAAGAAAGAAAGAAGTAAGAAGCAAGAAAGAAAGAAAGAAGAAAGAAAGAAAAAAGAAAGAAAGAAAGAAAAAAGAAAGAAAGAAAGAAGAAAGAAAGTAAGAAGAAAGAAAGAAGGAAGAAAAAAGAAAGAAAGAAGAAAGAAATAAAGAAGAAAGAATTAAAGAAGAAAGAAAGAAAGAAGAAAGAAAGAAAGAAGGAAGAAAGAAAGAAGAAAGAAAGAAATAAGAAAGAAAGAAGAAAGAAGCAAGAAAGAAAGAAAGAAGAAAGAAAGAAAAAAGAAAGAAAGAAAGAAAAAAGAAAGAAAGAAGAAAGAAAGTAAGAAGAAAGAAAGAAGGAAGAAAAAAGAAAGAAAGAAGAAAGAAATAAAGAAGAAAGAATTAAAGAAGAAAGAAAGAAAGAAGAAAGAAAGAAAGAAGGAAGAAAGAAAGAAGAAAGAAAGAAATAAGAAAGAAAGAAGAAAGAAGCAAGAAAGAAAGAAAGAAAAAAGAAAGAAATAAGAAAGAAAGAAGAAAGAAGCAAGAAAGAAAGAAAGAAGAAAGAAAGAAAAAAGAAAGAAAGAAAGAAAAAAGAAAGAAAGAAGAAAGAAAGAAAAAAGAAAGAAAGAAAGAAAAAAGAAAGAAAGAAGAAAGAAAGAAAGAAGAAAGAAAGAAAGAAGAAATTAAGAAAGACGAGAGAAAGAAAGACGAGGGAAAGAGAGACGAGAGAAAGACGAAAGAAAGAAAAACGAAAGAAAGAAAGATGAGAGAAAGAAAGACGAGAGAAAGAAAGAAGAAAGAAAGAAAGAAGAAAGAAGAAAGAAAGAAAGAAAGAAGAAGGAAGAAAGGAGAAAGAAAGAAAAAAGAAAGAAAGAAAGAAGAAAGAAAGTAAGAAGAAAGAAGGAAGAAAGAAGAAAGAAAGAAAGAAGAAAGAAATAAAGAAGAAAGAAAGAAAGAAGAAAGAAAAAAAGAAGAAAGAAAGAAAGAAAGAATGAATAAAGAAAGAAGAAAGAAAGAAAGAAGAAAGAAAGAAAGAAGAAAGAAAGAAGAAAGAAAGAAGAAAAAAGAAGAAAGAAGAGAGAAAGAAAGAAGAAAGAAAGAAAGAAAGAAAGAAAGACGAAAGAAAGAAAGAAGAAAGAAAGAAAGAAGAAAGAAAGAAAGAAAGAATGAATAAAGAAAGAAAGAAGAAAGAATAGAAGAAGGAAATAAAGAAAGGAGAAAGAAAGAAGAAAGAAAGAAAGAAGAAAGAAAGAAAGAAGAAAGAAAGAAGAAAGAAAGAAGAAAGAAAGAAAGAAGAAAGAAAGAAGAAAGAAAGAAAGAAAGAAGAAAGAAGAAAGAAAGAAGAAAGAAAGAAGAAAGAAAGAAGAAAAAGAAGAAAGAAGAGAGAAAGATTGAAGAAAGAAGAAAGAAGAAAGAAAGATAGAAGAAAGAAAGAAGAAAGAAAGAAGAAAGAAAGAAGAAAGAAAGAAAGAAGAAAGAAATAAGAAAGAAAGTAAGAAGAAAGAAAGACGAAAGAAAGATAGAAGATAGAAAGAAAGAAGAAAGAAAGAAAGAAGAAAGAAAGAAAGAAAGAAAGAAAGTAGAAAGAAAGAAGAAAGAAAGACGAAAGAAGAAAGAAAGAAAGAAGAAAGAAGAAAGAAAGAAGAAATAAAGAAGAAAGAAAGAAAGAAGAAAGAAGAAAGAAAGAACGAAGAAAGAAGAAAGAAGAAAGAAAGAAGAAAGAAGAAAGAAAGAAAGAAAGAAGAAAGAAAGAAGAGAAAGAAAGAAAGATGAAAGAAAGAAAGAAGGAAGAAAGAAAGAAGAAAGAAAGAAATAAGAAAGAAAGAAGTAAGAAGCAAGAAAGAAGAAAGAAAGAAAGAAAAAGAAAGAAAGAAGAAAAAAGAAAGAAAGAAAGAAGAAAGAAAGTAAGAAGAAAGAAAGAAGGAAGAAAAAAGAAAGAAGAAAGAAGAAAGAAATAAAGAAGAAAGAATTAAAGAAGAAAGAAGAAAGAAGAAAGAAAGAAAGAAGGAAGAAAGAAAGAAGAAAGAAAGAAATAAGAAAGAAAGAAGAAAGAAGCAAGAAAGAAAGAAAGAAGAAAGAAAGAAAAAAAAAGAAAGAAAGAAAGAAAAAGAAAGAAAGAAGAAAGAAAGTAAAAGAAAGAAAGAAGGAAGAAAAAGAAAGAAAGAAAGAAGAAAGAAAGAAAGAAGAAAGAAAGAAAGAAGAAATTAAGAAAGACGAGAGAAAGAAAGACGAGGGAAAGAGAGACGAGAGAAAGACGAAAGAAAGGAAAACGAAAGAAAGAAAGACGAGAGAAAGAAAGACGAGAGAAAGAAAGAAGAAAGAAAGAAAGAAGAAAGAAAGAAGAAAGAAAGAAAGAAGAAAGAAGAAAGAAAGAAAGAAAGAAGAAGGAAGAAAGGAGAAAGAAAGAAAAAAGAAAGAAAGAAAGAAGAAAGAAAGTAAGAAGAAAGAAAGAAGGAAGAAAGAAGAAAGAAAGAAAGAAGAAAGAAATAAAGAAGAAAGAAAGAAAGAAGAAAGAAAAAAAGAAGAAAGAAAGAAAGAAAGAATGAATAAAGAAAAAAGAAAGAAAGAAAGAAGAAAGAAAGAAAGAAAGAAGAAAGAAAGAAGAAAGAAAGAAGAAAAAAGAAGAAAGAAGAGAGAAAGAAAGAAGAAAGAAAGAAAGAAAGAAAGACGAAAGAAAGAAAGAAGAAAGAAAGAAAGAAGAAAGAAAGAAAGAAAGAATGAATAAAGAAAGAAAGAAGAAAGAATAGAAGAAGAAAATAAAGAAAGGAGAAAGAAAGAAGAAAGAAAGAAAGAAGAAAGAAGAAAGAAGAAAGAAAGAAGAAAGAAAGAAGAAAGAAAGAAAGAAGAAGAAAGAAGAAAGAAAGAAAGAAAGAAGAAGAAGAAAGAAAGAAGAAAGAAAGAAGAAAGAAGAAAGAAGAAAGAACGAAGAAAGAAAGAAAGAAGAAAGAAGAAAGAAGAAAGAAAGAAAGAAGAAAGAAAGAAAGAAGAAAGAAAGAAGAAAGAAAGAAGAAAGAAAGAAGAAAGAAAGAAAGAAGAAAGAAAGACGAAAGAAAGATAGAAGATAGAAAGAAAGAAGAAAGAAAGAAAGAAGAAAGAAAGAAAGAAAGAAAGAAAGAAGAAAGAAAGAAGAAAGAAAGAAGAAAGAAAGACGAAAGAAGAAAGAAAGAAAGAAGAAAGAAGAAAGAAAGAAGAAATAAAGAAAGAAGAAAGAAAGAAAGAAGAAAGAAGAAAGAAAGAACGAAGAAAGAAAGAAAGAAGAAAGAAAGAAGAAAGAAGAAAGAAAGAAAGAAAGAAGAAAGAAAGAAAGAAGAAAGAAAGAAAGACGAAAGAAAGAAAGAAGGAAGAAAGAAAGAAGAAGAAAGAAATAAGAAGAAAGAAGAAAGAAGCAAGAAAGAAAGAAAGAAGAAAGAAAGAAAAAAGAAAGAAAGAAAGAAAAAAGAAAGAAAGAAAGAAGAAAGAAAGTAAGAAGAAAGAAAGAAGGAAGAAAAAAGAAAGAAAGAAAGAAGAAAGAAATAAAGAAGAAAGAATTAAAGAAGAAAGAAAGAAAGAAGAAAGAAAGAAAGAAAGAAAGAAAGAAGAAAGAAAGAGAGAAGAAAGAAAGAAAGAAGAAAGAAAGAAGAAAGAAAGAAAGACGAGAGAAAGAAAGACGAAAGAAAGAAAGAAGAAAGAATGGAAGAAAGAGAGAAATAAAGAAAGAAAGAAGAAGAAAGAAGAAAGAAAGAAAGAAGGAAAGAAGAAAGAAAGAAAGAAGAAAGAAAGAAAGAAAGTAGAAAGAAGAAGAAGAAAGAAGAAAGAAAGAAAGAAAAAAGAAAGAAAGAATGAAGAAAGAAAGTAAGAAGAAAGAAAGAAGGAAGAAAGAAGAAAGAAAGAAAGAAGAAAGAAATAAAGAAGAAAGAAGAAAGAAAGAAAAAAGAAAGAAAGAAGAAAGAAAGAAAGAAAGAATGAAGAAAGAAAGAAGAAAGAAACAAAGACGAAAGAAAGAAAGACGAGAGAAAGAAAGACGAGAGAAAGAAAGATGAGAGAAAGAAAGAAAGAAAGAAAGAAGAAAGAAAGAAGAAAGAAAGAAGAAGAAAGAAGAAGAAAAGTAGGAAGAAAGAAGAAAGAAAGAAAGACGAGAGAAGGAAAGACGAGAGAAAGAAAGAAGAAAGAAGAAAGAAAGAAAGAAGACAGAAAGAAGAAGAAGAAAGAAAGAAAGAAAGAAGAAAGAATAGAAGAAAGAAAGAAAGAAGAAAGAAAGAAGAAAGAAAGAAAGAAGAAAGAAAGAAAGAAGAAAGAAAGAAGAAAGAAAGAAAGAAGAAAGAAAGAAAGAAGAAAAAGAAGAAAGAAAGAAAGAAGAAAGAAGAAAGAAAGAAGAAAGAAAGAAGAAAGAAGAAAGAAGAAAGAAAGAAAGAAGAAAGAAAGAAAGAAAGAAGAAAGAAGAAAGAAAGAAAGAAGAAAGAAAGAAAGAAGAAAGAAAGTAGAAAGAAAGAAGAAAGAAAGAAAGAAGAAAGAAAGAAAGACGAGAGAAAGAAAGACGAGAGAAGAAAGAAGAAAGAAAGAAAAAAGAAAGAAGAAAGAAAGAAAGAAAGAAGAAAGAAGAAAGGAGAAAGAAAGAAAAAAAATAAAGAAGAAAGAAAGTAAGAAGAAAGAAAGAAGAAAGAAGAAAGAAAGAAAGAAGAAATAAAGAAGAAAGAAAGAAAGAAGGAAGAAAGAAAGAAGAAAGAAAGAAAGAATGAATAAAGAAAGAAGAAAGAAAGAAGAAAGAAAGAAAGAAAGAAAGAAGAAAAAAGAAGAAAGAAAGAGGAGAGAAAGAAAGAAGAGAGAAAGAAAGAAGAAAGAAAGAAAGACGAAAGAAAGAAAGAAAGAAAAAAGAAAGAAAGACTAAAGAAATAAGGACGAGAGAAAGAAAGACGAGAAAGAACGACGAGAGAAAGAAAGACGAGTGAAAGAAAGAAGAAAAGACGAAAGAAAGAAAGAAGAAAGAAGAAAGAAAGTAAGAAGAAAGAAAGTAAGAAGAAAGAAGAAAGAAAGAGAGAAGAAAGAAAGAGAGAAGAAAGAAAGAAGAAAGAAAGAAGAAAGAAAGAAGAAAGAAAGAAAGAAGAAAGAAAGAAGAAAGTAAGAAGAAAGAAAGACGAAAGAAAGATAGAAGATAGAAAGAAAGAAGAAAGAAGGAAAGAAGAAAGAAAGAAAGAAGAAAGAAAGAATGAAGAAAGAAAGACGAAAGAAGAAAGAAAGAAAGAAGGAAGAAGAAAGAAAGAAAGAAGAAATAAGAAAGAAGAAAGAAAGAAAGAAGAAAAAAGAAAGAAAGAAGAAAGAAAGAAAGAAGAAAGAAAGAAATAAGAAAGAAAGAAGAAAGAAGAAAGTAAGAAAGAAGAAAGAAAGAAAAAAGAAAGAAAGAAAGAAAAAAGAAAGAAAGAAAGAAGAAAGTAAGAAGAAAGAAAGAAGGAAGAAAAAAGAAAGAAAGAAAGAAAGAAGAAACTAATAAAGAAGAAAGAAAGAAAGAAGAAAGAAAGAAAGAAGAAAGAAAGAAAGAAAGAAAGAAAGAAAGAAAGAATAAAGAAAGAAGAAAGAAAGAAAGAAGAAAGAAAGAAAGAAAGAAGAAAGAAAGAAGAAAGTAGAAAGAAAGAAAGAAAGAAGAAAGAAAGAAAGAAGAAAGAAAGAAAGAAGAAAGAAAGTAGGAAGAAAGAAGAAAGAAAGAAAGAAGAAAGAAAGAAAGAAAAAATAAGGAAAGACGAGAGAAAGAAAGACGAGAGAAAGAAAGACGAGAGAAAGAAAGACGAGAGAAAGAAAGACGAAAGAAAGAAAGAAGAAAGAATAGAAGAAAGAAAGAAAGAAAGAAGAAAGAAAGAAGAAAGAAAGAAAGAAGAAAGAAAGAAAGAAGAAAGAAAGAAGAAAGAAAGAAGAAAGAAAGAAAGAAGAAAGAAAGAAGAAAGAAAGAAAGAAAGAAGAAAGAATAAAGAAAGAAGAAAGAAGAAAGAAGAAAGAAAGGAAGAAGTAAGAAAGAAGAAAGAAGAAAGAAGAAAGAAAGAAAGAAGAAAGAAAGAAAGAAGAAAGAAAGAAGAAAGAAAGAAGAAAGAAAGAAGAAAGAAAGATGAAAGAAAGTAAGAAGAAAGAAAGACGAAAGAAAGATAGAAGATAGAAAGAAAGAAGAAAGAAAGAAGAAAGAAAGAAGAAAGAAAGAAAGAAGAAAAAAGAAAGAAGAAAGAAAGGAAGAAAAAAGCAAGAAAGAAAGAAGAAAAAAGAAAGAAGAAAGAAAGAAAGAAAACAGAAAGAAAGAAGGAAGAAAGAAGAAAGAAAGAAAGAAGAAAGAAAGAAAGAAGAAGTTAAGAAAGACGAGACAAAGAAAGACGAGAGAAAGAAAGACGAGAGAAAGAAAGAAGAAAGAAAGAAAGAAAGAAGAAAGAAGGAAAGAAGAAAGAAAGAAGAAAGAAAGAAGAAAGAAGAAAGAAAGAAAGAAGAAAGAAAAAAGAAAGAAAGAAAGAAAGAAGAAAGAAAGTAAGAAGAAAGAAAGAAGGAAGAAAAAAGAAAGAAAGAAAGAAAGAAGAAACTAATAAAGAAGAAAGAAAGAAAGAAGAAAGAAAGAAAGAAGAAAGAAAGAAAGAAAGAAAGAAAGAAAGAAAGAAAGAAAGAAAGAAAGAAAGAATAAAGAAAGAAGAAAGAAAGAAAGAAGAAAGAAAGAAAGAAAGAAGAAAGAAAGAAGAAAGAAGAAAGAAAGAAAGAAAGAAGAAAGAAAGAAAGAAGAAAGAAAGAAAGAAGAAAGAAAGTAAGAAGAAAGAAGAAAGAAAGAAAGAAAGAAGAAAGAAATAAAGAAGAAAGAAAGAAAGAAAGAAGAAAGAAATAAAGAAGAAAGAAAGAAAGAAAAAATAATGAAAGACGAGAGAAAGAAAGATGAGAGAAAGAAAGACGAGAGAAATAAACACGAGAGAAAGAAAGACGAAAGAAAGAAAGAAGAAAGAATAGAAGAAAGAAAGAAAGAAAGAAGAAAGTAGAAGTAAGAAAGAAATAAGAAAGAAAGAAAGAAGAAAGAAAGAAGAAAGAAAGAAAGAAGAAAGAAAGAAAGAAGAAAGAAAGAAGAAAGAAAGAAAGAAGAAAGAAGAAAGAAGAAAGAATAAAGAAATAAGAAAGAAGAAAGAAGAAAGAAAGAAAGAAGTAAGAAAGAAGAAAGAAGAAAGAAGAAAGAAAGAAAGAAGAAAGAAAGAAAGAAGAAAGAAAGAAGAAAGAAAGAAGAAAGAAAGAAGAAAGAAAGAAATAAGAAAGAAAGAAGAAAGAAAGTAAGAAGAAAGCAAGACGAAAGAAAGATAGAAGGTAGAAAGAAAGAAGAAAGAAAGAAAGAAGAAAGAAAGAAAGAAAGAAGAAAGAAAGAAAGAGAAAGAAAGAAAGACGAAAGAAGAAAGAAAGAAAGAAGGAAGAAGAAAGAAAAGAAGCAATAAAGAAAGAAGAAAGGAAGAAAGAAGAAAGAAGAAAGAAAGAACGAAGAAAGAAAGAAAGAAGAAAGAAAGAAGAAAGAAGAAAAAAAGAAAGAAAGAAGAAAGAAAGAAGAAAGAAAGAAAGAAGAAAGAAAGAAATAAGAAAGAAAGAAGAAAGAAGAAAGAAAGAAAGAAAGAAGAAAGAAAGAAAAAAGAAAGAAAGAAAGAAAGAAAAAAGAAAGAAAGAAAGAAGAAAGAAAGAAGAAAGAAAGAAAGAAGAAAGAAAGAAAGAAGAAAGAAGAAAGAATGAATAAAGAAAGAAGAAGGAAAGAAAGAAGAAAGAAAGAAAGAAGAAAGAAAGAAGAAAGAAAGAAAGAAGAAAGAAAGAAAGACGAAAGAAAGAAAGAAAAAAGAAAGACGAAAGAAATAAGGACGAGGGAAAGAAAGACGAGAAAGAAAGAAGAAAGAATGGAAGAAAGAGAGAAAGAAAGAAAGAAAGAAGAAATAAAGAAAGAAGAAAGAAAGAAAGAAGAAAGAAAGTAGGAAGAAAGAAGAAAGAAATAAAGAAGAAAGAAAGAAAAAATAAAGAAAGGACTAGAGAAAGAAAGACGAGAGAACGAAAGACGAGAGAAAGAAAGAAGAAAGAAAGAAAGAAAGAAGAAAGAAGGAAAGAAGAAAGAAAGAAGAAAGAAAGAAGAAAGAAGAAAGAAAGAAAGAAGAAAGAAGAAAGACGAAAGAAAGAAAGAAAAAAGAAAGAAGGAAGAAAGAAGAAATAAAGAAAGAAGAAAGAAAGAAAGAAGAAAGAAAGGAAGAAAAAAGAAAGAAAGAAAGAAGAAAGAAAGAAAGAAGAAAGAAGGAAAGAAAACAGAAAGAAGAAAGAAGAAAGAAGAAAGAAGAAAGAAGAAAGAAAGAAAGAAGAAAGAAAGAAAGAAGAAAAAGAAGAAAGAAAGAAAGAAAGTCGAGAGAAAGAAAGACGAGAGAAAGAAAGAAAGAAGAATGAAAGAAGAAAGAAAGAAAGAAGAAAGAAAGAAGAATTAAAGAAGAAAGAAAGAAGAAACAAAGAAAGAAGAAAGAAAGAAAGAAGAAAGGAAGAAAGAAGAAAGGAGAAAGACAGAAAGAAGAAAGAAAGAAAGAAGAAAGAAAGAAGAAAAAAGAAGAAAGAAAGAGGAGAGAAAGAAAGAAGAAGAAAGAAAGAAGAAAGAAAGAAAGACGAAGAAAGAAAAAAGAAAGAAAGACGAAAGAAATAAGGACGAGAGAAAGAAAGACGAGAAAGAACGACGAGAGAAAGAAAGACGAGAGAAAGAAAGAAGAAAAAGAAGAAAGAAAGAAAGAAGAAAGAAAGAAGAAAGAAAGCAGAAAGAAAGACGAGAGAAAGGAAGACGAGAGAAAGAAAGACTAGAGAAAGAAAGACGAGAGAAAGAAAGACGAAAGAAAGAAAGAAGAAGGAATGGAAGAAACAGAGAAAGAAAGAAAGAAAGAGGAAAGAAAGAAAGAAAGAAAGAAAGAAAGAAAGAATGAAAGAAAGAAAGAAAGAAAGAAAGAAAGAAAGAAAGAAAGAAAGAAAGAAAGAAGAAAGAAAGGAAGAAAAAGCAAGAAAGAAAGAAGAAAGAAAGAAAGAAGAAAGAAAGAAGAAAGAAAGAAGAAAGAAAGAAGAAAGAAAGAAAGAAGAAAGAAAGAAGAAAGTAAGAAGAAAGAAAGACGAAAGAAAGATAGAAGATAGAAAGAAAGAAGAAAGAAGGAAAGAAGAAAGAAGAAAGAAAGAAGAAAGAAAGAATGAAGAAAGAAAGACGAAAGAAGAAAGAAAGAAAGAAGGAAGAAGAAAGAAAGAAAGAAGAAATAAAGAAAGAAGAAAGAAAGAAAGAAGAAAGAAGAAAGAAAGAACGAAGAAACAAAGAAAGAAGAAAGAAAGAAGAAAGAAGAAAAAAAGAAAGAAAGAAGAAAGAAAGAAGAAAAAAGAAAGAAAGAAGAAAGAAAGAAAGAAGAAAGAAAGAAATAAGAAAGAAAGAAGAAAGAAGAAAGTAAGAAAGAAGAAAGAAAGAAAAAAGAAAGAAAGAAAGAAAAAAGAAAGAAAGAAAGAAAGAAGAAAGAAAGTAAGAAGAAAGAAAGAAGGAAGAAAAAAGAAAGAAAGAAAGAAAGAAGAAACTAATAAAGAAGAAAGAAAGAAAGAAGAAAGAAGAAGAAAGAAAGAAGAAAGAAAGAAAGAAAGAAAGAAGAAAGAAAGAAAGAATAAAGAAAGAAGAAAGAAAGAAAGAAGAAAGAAAGAAAGAAAGAAGAAAGAAAGAAGAAAGAAGAAAGAAAGAAAGAAAGAAGAAAGAAGAAAGAAGAAAGAAAGAAAGAAGAAAGAAAGTAAGAAGAAAGAAGAAAGAAAGAAAGAAAGAAGAAAGAAATAAAGAAGAAAGAAAGAAAGAAAGAAGAAAGAAATAAAGAAGAAAGAAAGAAAGAAAAAATAATGAAAGACGAGAGAAAGAAAGATGAGAGAAAGAAAGACGAGAGAATAAACACGAGAGAAAGAAAGACGAAAGAAAGAAAGAAGAAAGAATAGAAGAAAGAAAGAAAGAAATAAGAAAGAAGAAGTAAGAAAGAAATAAGAAAGAAAGAAAGAAGAAGAAAGAAGAAAGAAAGAAAGAAGAAAGAAAGAAAGAAGAAAGAAAGAAGAAAGAAAGAAAGAAGAAAGAAGAAAGAAGAAAGAATAAAGAAATAAGAAAGAAGAAAGAAGAAAGAAAGAAAGAAGTAAGAAAGAAGAAAGAAGAAAGAAGAAAGAAGAAAGAAAGAAAGAAGAAAGAAAGAAAGAAGAAAGAAAGAAGAAAGAAAGAAGAAAGAAAGAAGAAAGAAAGAAAGAAGAAAGAAAGAAGAAAGAAAGTAAGAAGAAAGCAAGACGAAAGAAAGATAGAAGGTAGAAAGAAAGAAGAAGAAAGAAAGAAGAAAGGAAAGAAAGAAAGAAGAAAGAAAGAAAGAAGAAAGAAAGAAAGACGAAAGAAGAAAGAAAGAAAGAAGGAAGAAGAAAGAAAAGAAGCAATAAAGAAAGAAGAAAGGAAGAAAGAAGAAAGAAGAAAGAAAGAACGAAGAAAGAAAGAAAGAGAAAGAAAGAAGAAAGAAGAAAAAAAGAAGAAAGAAGAAAGAAGAAAGAAAGAAAGAAGAAAGAAAGAAATAAGAAAGAAAGAAGAAAGAAGAAAGAAAGAAAGAAAGAAGAAAGAAAGAAAAAGAAAGAAAGAAAGAAAGAAAAAAGAAAGAAAGAAAGAAGAAAGAAAGAAAGAAGAAGAAAGAAAGAAGAAAGAAAGAAAGAAGAAAGAAAGAAAGAATGAATAAAGAAAGAAGAAGGAAAGAAAGAAGAAAGAAAGAAAGAAGAAAGAAAGAAGAAAGAAAGAAAGAAGAAAGAAAGAAAGACGAAAGAAAGAAAGAAAAAAGAAAGACGAAAGAAATAAGGACGAGGGAAAGAAAGACGAGAAAGAAAGAAGAAAGAATGGAAGAAAGAGAGAAAGAAAGAAAGAAAGAAGAAATAAAGAAAGAAGAAAGAAAGAAGAAAGAAAGTAGGAAGAAAGAAGAAAGAAATTAAGAAGAAGAAAGAAAAAATAAAGAAGACTAGAGAAGAAAGACGAGAGAACGAAAGACGAGAGAAAGAAAGAAGAAAGAAAGAAAGAAAGAAAGAAGAAAGAAGGAAAGAAGAAAGAAAGAAGAAAGAAAGAAGAAAGAAGAAAGAAAGAAAGAAGAAAGAAAGAAAGACGAAAGAAAGAAAGAAAAAAGAAAGAAGGAAGAAAGAAGAAATAAAGAAAGAAGAAAGAAAGAAAGAAGAAAGAAAGGAAGAAAAAAGAAAGAAAGAAAGAAGAAAGAAAGAAAGAAGAAAGAAGGAAAGAAAACAGAAAGAAGAAGAAGAAAGAAGAAAGAAGAAAGAAGAAAGAAAGAAAGAAGAAAGAAAGAAAGAAGAAATAAAGGAAGACGACAGAAAGACGAGAGAAAGAAAGACGAGAGAAAGACGAAGAAAGAAAGAAGAAAGAAAGAAAGAAAGTCGAGAGAAAGAAAGACGAGAGAAAGAAAGAAGAAGAATGAAAGAAGAAAGAAAGAAAGAAGAAAGAAAGAAGAATTAAAGAAGAAAGAAAGAAGAAACAAAGAAAGAAGAAAGAAAGAAAGAAGAAAGGAAGAAAGAAGAAAGGAGAAAGACAGAAAGAAGAAAGAAAGAAAGAAGAAAGAAAGAAAGAAGAAAGGAGAAAGACAGAAAGAAGAAAGAAGAAAGAAGAAAGAAAGAAGAAGGAAAGAAGAAAGGAAGAAGAAAGAAGAAAGAAAGAAAGAAGAAAGAAAGAAAGAAGAAAGAAGAAAGAAAAGAAGAAATAAAGAAAGAAGAATGGAAGAAAGAAGAAAGAAGAAAGAAAGAACAAAGAAAGAAAGAAAGAAGAAAGAAAGAAGAAAGAAGAAAAAAGAAAGAAAGAAGAAATAAAGAAAGAAGAAAGAAAGAAAGAAAGAAAAAAGAAAGAAAGAAGAAATAAAGTAAGAAGAAAGAAAGAAGAAAGAAGAAAGAAAGAAAGAAAGAAGAAAGAAAGAAAGAAGAAAGAAAGAAAGAAGAAAGAAAGAAAGAAAGAAGAAAGAAAGAAAGAAGAAAGAAAGAAGAAAGAAGAAAGAAGGAAAGAAAGAAGAAATAAAGAAAGAAGAAAGAAAGAAAGAAAAAAGAAAGAAAGAAAGAACAAAGAAAGTAAGA